>NC_074679.1:26462562-26762562 GCF_029448725.1 Salvelinus fontinalis | reverse complement strand
ACACAGAAGTCCGACCAGTGGAGGTGGGCTGCAGAGGTTTTGTGGCGACAGCTACAACCAGACTGCTTAGAGACCTGGGAATTAAGGGCCAGAGCCAGCGTTCGGCAATCAAAGCTGTATCAGAGGTGGCAGAAGGCAGCAGTCAATGGCTCTGGATGAAGAGGAAAGACCCCAGCTGGGCCCCAAAGTGAGAAGGCCAGGAGGTATGCGGTCAACAATGCTTGACTCAGGGAGGAAGACGCCCCTGCCATGCATAGTCCCATGGGATGTTGGCTATCAACAACAAGGCAACTCCTATGACTAATTGGGAATGGGACGCAAGCGTAGGATTGATCACCCTGTCGCTGGCCGCCTTTGGGGAGGGTGTATAGTGTGAAAGGCCGAAACACCCTAGGAACCAAAGGTACACTACTGACGATGCGCTCCCCAAATTTCACCAGTCTCACTGTTCATGAACTCTTGGAAGTGCTTGCACAAAGGATAGTAACATCTCATCCTGTGTTCTTGGAATCTTGTCATCAATGAGTCAACCACCAAACATTGTGTATGCCTCATGTAAAGGTAAGTAAAGGTAAACACACATTTATGTTCATTAGTCAACTGACTGCAATGCCTAGTAGTATCAAAATTGACATTTTGACTTGTTTCGCAAATCCTTTCCTGCATTTGCTGCATTCCCCCTGTCCTACCCAGCTCTGTCTCTCTCTGACTTAAAGTATCAGGCTTTTGGCTGTTGTATGGTGGGATTGGGAAAGAAAAGAACAGTGAAGAACCAACAGACTATGATTGATTACTAAACACGTTTCAGCTTCAGTAGATTACAATTACTGTCAGGACAGGTCGCTGGAACAGTAAACTGTAATTTGTGTTTGTGTGCAGGGCTCTAAATTAACATTTTTGATTGTTAGCACTGGTGCTCCCAACTTAAAACTGTTTAGGAGCACAACATAAAAATTAGGAGCACCAGAAATAAAGATTTATTTTATTGATTGAGATATAGCCTATTTTATATACAGGGCCTGATTAATTCAGGGGCTTACTTGATTGGGTAACTGATTAATGCAACAACCAAACTGCCTAATAAATACACGTGACTGGTCAATTGTGTGATTCAGGGGCTGGGACCAAGTCCAAAGGCAAACAGGCAAAAAATATATATATATTATGTTATTTTATATATTATTATAATTTTATATCCAACCACAGGAGCCCGCACTCAATGCTCAAAATAAACCAGAGCGCATAATTTAGCCACAGAGGATCAATACTTCATCAGAAACACATACAGATATCTTAGAAAATTAAGGAAACACCAACATAAATTGTCTTGGCATAGATTCTACAAGTGGACCTAAACCATGCCAGGAAATGCAACTTTTGTGTGAGAAAATGCGTATATTTTTTAATATTTGCATGAAACTCTGTCGCCAATTGGATGGAAACCTAGTTGCAATGTTATAAATATGTGGAGATTTTAGGGGAATGTTTACACGTTTGACATCTACATTCACTCCTTTAACAGCAGGTGTAATTTCTCTAAGTAACCAGGTAAAGTACATGTTTGTCACGTTCTGACCTTTATTTCCTTTGTTTTGTCTTTATTTAGTATGGTCAGGGCGTGAGTTGGGGTGGGCAGTCTATGTGTGTTTTTCTATGTTGGGGTTTTGAGTTCGGCCTGGTATGGTTCTCAATCAGAGGCAGCTGTCAATCGTTGTCCCTGATTGAGAATCATATTTAGGTAGCCTGGGTTTCACTTTTGGTTTGTGGGTGTTTGTTTCCGTGTGAGTGTTTGTCGCCACACGGTACTGTTTCGGTTTCGTTCGTTTCACGTTTATTGTTTTGTATTTTGGAGTGTTCAGTTTATGTCTTAAAATAAACATTATGGACACTTACCACGCTGCATATTGGTCCTCCGATCCTTCTCGCTTCTCCTCGTCAGAAGAGGAGGACGACAGCCGTTACAATGTTGGATAAGAAATACCACGACAGACCTAATGGAAACAGCACATTTGTCTGTAAACTTTCCAAATGTTGACTGAACAAAAGACGATAGACTAGGTGGGATCTTTTTTTGTTGGTAGAATGAATTACGTGAGAAATTGAGGTGCAAACATCTTTATTCACACATATTGATAGTAGACTTGGAGTCACGCGATGATATTGTGTGGTCCTCCAACTACGATTTGGGAAAACATGTAATTTATTAGGCTACAGATGAAATAAGTTATGATGAACTTCACAGGGTGCTGAAAGTGCAAGGTGATGAGGTTGATGCTCCTTTCCAATAAATATCAAGGGTATTCTTCTGATGACATGATGATCGATGATTGGCTGCCGTTTGACAAATAAACATTATATTGATCTTTATGTCCATAACAATCTCATCATGTAGGCAATACCCGCACTGTATCTGTGAGCTGTTGGCTAGAGCACATGTGTCAAGACCAGAACGGGCACATTTGCTATATAACACCACATTGTTTGTGACAAAACTATCAGTAGAGTTGAAAATGCCTTAGAAACCCATTTAACTTGTATTTTTTATTCAGTACATGGGAATTTAACCGCAAAAGTTATTTTATGTGCTCTACGTCATTACGCACAACCTTTTATCCACTACAAGTCAATTTGATGGAAACATTTCTCTGGTGGGAAAATGTGCATATTGTTTTTATGCAGGTTTTAAAATATTCGCATGAAAATCTGTCGGCAATTGGATGAAAACCTAGCTACTGGGGTAAAAACTGTACTGAAATGTAAGTAACCTTCTGGAGATGATCAAGCAAATTAAGTGAATCCAATATTTTTTTCCTCACAGAAATTGTATTAAAATGCATTTTACTGCTCCTGGTTCAAGTATAAATCAGTTTAATAAGGTCTCTATGACATTCATCAATGTGAGCTAAAGGAAAGGGGAAGCAGTCTTTATGTTTCTCCAACCTCAGTGGAAGCTTTAGGGCCATGATGTTGTTTTACAACAAACTGCAAGGCAGTTTCATTTAATCTAATCCTTGTGCCTTTTTAAACAATTAGGTAATTGTTTATACATTCTGTGGAATAAACCTGGATGGTAGAGAAAAGGAAATCCATTAGAATGATGTGCCAGACAGTTGGCATCTGTACTGCAACTTCTGTCTCACCTTTCCCCCATTTCTTTTACAGTAAGAACCCTCCTTCCAATGGACTTCCAGATGTCATTCATGCCATTGGTTATGAAGATACAAAAAGTGTTTATGAAATTATGCCGAATAGAGACATCAGTTTCCATTAGCCGTGGCCACATTGTTGGGAGAAATAAGTGTGTGTTATGTTTAGTGCTGAGTACATTTTTTTTTAGGGAATTATTACAACGCAGCAGATATCCATTTCTATCCTCCTGGGTAGTAAAGCTGCTAATGTGGAAAATGCTTGACCCAGATTTTCCATGCTCTGCTGGTGGAGCAACGTGAATGGGGAGCATGGCTGTGATTCGAAAAAAGGAGCTAAAGGCAGCTTCAGAGCGCAAAATGACAATCTTATGTGGAATCCCAGAGGTGGACCCATTCCAAATAGCACAGTTGACCAGGCCACAGCAGTGGAGAGGACAACCATGGGGTTGTACCACTGGGTATGTACGTGTGTTGTGCTGAGGGTGAAGGGAGGGGGGAATGGGAGGGAGAGGGAATAGGACTTCAAAGACCCATCCATCACATCCCATAAACCCCCACAGACATCCCTCCTCTCTAGAACATGGGCTCTGGTAAAAGCCAATCAAAACATGATGACTCTCATTAAGTATTTGGAGTTCACCAGGGACTATGCAACAGGGCACTACACCCCCATCCCACAGCACAGGACACTCCCACAGCACAGGGCATTCCCCAATCCCACAGCACAGGGCACTCCCACATCCCACAGCACAGGGCAATCCCCCATCCCACAGCACAGGGCAATCCCCCATCCCACAGCACAGGGCAATCCCCCATCGCACAGCACAGGGCACTCCCCCATCCCACAGCACAGGGCAATCCCCCATCCCACAGCACAGGGCAATCCCTCATGCCACAGCACAGGGCAATCCCCCATCCCACAGTACAGGGCACTCCCACAGCACAGGGCACTCCCCCATCCCACAGCACAGGGAACTCCCCCATCCCACAACACAGGGAACTCCCCCATCCCACAGCACAGGGCAATCCCACATCCCACAGCACGGGGCATTCCCCCATCCCACAGCACATGGCACTCCCCCATCCCACAGCACAGGGCACTCCCCCATCCCAAAGCACAGGGCACTCCCCACAGCACAGGGCACCCCCCCATCCCACAGCACAGGGCACTCCCACAGCACAGGGCACTCCCCCATCCCACAGCACAGGGCACTCCCCCATCTCACAGCACAGGGCACTCCCCCATCCCACAGCACAGGGCACTCCCCCATCTCACAGCACAGGGCACTCCCCCATCCCACAGCACAGTGCACTCCCCCCATCCCACAGCACAGGACACTCCCACAGCACAGGGCATTCCCCAATCCCACAGCACAGGGCACTCCCACATCCCACAGCACAGGGCAATCCCCCATCCCACAGCACAGGGCAATCCCCCATCCCACAGCACAGGGCAATCCCCCATCCCACAGCACAGGGCAATCCCTCATGCCACAGCACAGGGCAATCCCACAGCACAGGGCACTCCCACAGCACAGGGCACTCCCCCATCCCACAGCACAGGGAACTCCCCCATCCCACAGCACAGGGAACTCCCCCATCCCACAGCACAGGACAATCCCCCATCCCACAGCACAGGGCATTCCCCCATCCCACAGCACAGGGCACTCCCCCATCCCACAGCACAGGGCACTCCCCCATCCCACAGCACAGGGCACTCCCCCATCCCACAGCACAGGGCACTCCCCCATCCCACAGCACAGGGCACTCCCCCATCTCACAGCACAGGGCACTCCCCCATCCCACAGCACAGGGCACTCCCCCATCTCACAGCACAGGGCACTCCCCCATCCCACAGCACAGTGCACTCCCCCCATCCCACAGCACTGGGCACTCCCCCATCCCACAGCACTGGGCACTCCCCCATCTCACAACACAGGGCACACCCCCCATCTCACAACACAGGGCACACCCCCCATCTCACAGCACTCCCTCATCCCACAGCACTGGGCACTCCCCTATCCCACAGCACACCCCCCATCCCAAAGCACTCCCCCATCCCACAGCACACCCCCCATCCCACAGCACAGGGCACTCCCCCATCCCATAGCACAGGGCACTCCCCCATCCCACAGCACAGGGCACTCCCCCATCCCACAGCACAGGGGCCTCCCCCATCCCACAGCACAGGGCACTCCCCCATCTCACAGCACAGGGCACTCCCCCATCCCACAGCACAGGGCACTCCCCCATCCCACAGCACAGGGCACTCCCCCATCCCACAGCACAGGGAACTCCCCCCATCCAACAGGACAGGGCACTCCCCCATCCCACAGCACAGGGCACTCCCCCATCCCACAGCACAGGGCACTCCCCCATCCCACAGCACAGGGCAATCCCCCATCCCACAGCACAGGGCAATCCCTCATGCCACAGCACAGGGCAATCCCCCATCCCACAGTACAGGGCACTCCCACAGCACAGGGCACTCCCCCATCCCACAGCACAGGGAACTCCCCCATCCCACAACACAGGGAACTCCCCCATCCCACAGCACAGGGCAATCCCACATCCCACAGCACGGGGCATTCCCCCATCCCACAGCACAGGGCACTCCCCCATCCCACAGCACAGGGCACTCCCCCATCCCAAAGCACAGGGCACTCCCCACAGCACAGGGCACCCCCCCATCCCACAGCACAGGGCACTCCCACAGCACAGGGCACTCCCCCATCCCACAGCACAGGGCACTCCCCCATCTCACAGCACAGGGCACTCCCCCATCCCACAGCACAGGGCACTCCCCCATCTCACAGCACAGGGCACTCCCCCATCCCACAGCACAGTGCACTCCCCCCATCCCACAGCACAGGACACTCCCACAGCACAGGGCATTCCCCAATCCCACAGCACAGGGCACTCCCACATCCCACAGCACAGGGCAATCCCCCATCCCACAGCACAGGGCAATCCCCCATCCCACAGCACAGGGCAATCCCCCATCCCACAGCACAGGGCAATCCCTCATGCCACAGCACAGGGCAATCCCACAGCACAGGGCACTCCCACAGCACAGGGCACTCCCCCATCCCACAGCACAGGGAACTCCCCCATCCCACAGCACAGGGAACTCCCCCATCCCACAGCACAGGGCAATCCCCCATCCCACAGCACAGGGCATTCCCCCATCCCACAGCACAGGGCACTCCCCCATCCCACAGCACAGGGCACTCCCCCATCCCACAGCACAGGGCACTCCCCCATCCCACAGCACAGGGCACTCCCCCATCCCACAGCACAGGGCACTCCCCCATCTCACAGCACAGGGCACTCCCCCATCCCACAGCACAGGGCACTCCCCCATCTCACAGCACAGGGCACTCCCCCATCCCACAGCACAGTGCACTCCCCCCATCCCACAGCACTGGGCACTCCCCCATCCCACAGCACTGGGCACTCCCCCATCTCACAACACAGGGCACACCCCCCATCTCACAACACAGGGCACACCCCCCATCTCACAGCACTCCCTCATCCCACAGCACTGGGCACTCCCCTATCCCACAGCACACCCCCCATCCCAAAGCACTCCCCCATCCCACAGCACACCCCCCATCCCACAGCACAGGGCACTCCCCCATCCCATAGCACAGGGCACTCCCCCATCCCACAGCACAGGGCACTCCCCCATCCCACAGCACAGGGGCCTCCCCCATCCCACAGCACAGGGCACTCCCCCATCTCACAGCACAGGGCACTCCCCCATCCCACAGCACAGGGCACTCCCCCATCTCACAGCACAGGGCACTCCCCCATCCCACAGCACATTGCACTCCCCCCATCCCACAGCACTGGGCACTCCCACATCCCACAGCACAGGGCAATCCCCCATCCCACAGCACAGGGAACTCCCCCCATCCAACAGCACAGGGCACTCCCCCATCCCACAGCACAGGGCACTCCCCCATCCCACAGCACAGGGCACTCCCCCATCCCACAGCACAGGGCAATCCCCCATCCCACAACACAGGGAACTCCCCCATCCCACAGCACAGGGCACTCCCCCATCCCACAGCACTCCCCCCATCCCACAGCACAGGGCACTCCCCCATCCCACAGCACAGGGCACTCCCAACAGCACAGGGCACCCCCCCATCCCACAGCACAGGGCACTCCTCCATCCCACAGCACAGGGCACTCCCCCATCCCACAGCACAGGGCACTCCCCCATAACACAGCACAGGGAACTCCCCCATCCCACAGCACAGGGCACTCCCCCATCTCACAGCACAGGGCACTCCCCCATCCCACAGCACAGTGCACTCCCCCATCCCACAGCACAGGGCACTCGCCCATCTCACAGCACAGGGCACTCCCCCATCCCACAGCACAGGGCACTCCCCCATCCCACAGCACTGGGCACTAACCCATTCCACAGCACTGGGCACTCCCCCATCCCACAGCACAGGGCACTCCCCCATCCCACAGCACAGGGCAATCCCCCATCCCACAGCACAGGGCACACCCCTCATCCCACAGCACTCCCCCATCTCACAACACAGGGCACACCCCTCATCCCACAGCACTCCCCCATCCCACAGCACTGGGCACTCCCCTATCCCACAGCACACCCCCCATCCCACAGCACTCCCCCATCCCACAGCACACCCCCCATCCCACAGCACAGGGCACTCCCCCATCCCACAGCACAGGGCACTCCCCCATCCCACAGCACAGGGCACTCCCCCATCCCACAGCAAAGGGCAATCCCCCATCCCACAGCACAGGGAACTCCACCCCTTCCAACAGCACAGGGCACTCCCCCATCCCACAGCACAGGGCACTCCCCCATCCCACAGCACAGGGCACTCCCCCATCCCACAGCACAGGGCACTCCCCCATCCCACAGCACAGGGAACTCGCCCATCCAACAGCACAGGGCACTCCCCCATCCCACAGCACTCCCCCCACCCCACAGCACAGGGAACTCCCCCCATCCAACAGCACAGGGCACTCCCCCATCCAACAGCACAGGGCACTCCCCCATCCCAAAGCACAGGGAACTCCCCCCATCCAACAGCACAGGGCACTCCCCCATCCAACAGCACAGGGCACTCCCCCATCCCACAGCACAGGGAACTCCCCCCATCCAACAGCACAGGGCACTCCCCCATCGCACAGCACAGGGCATTCCCCCATCCCACAGCACAGGGCACTCCCCCATCGCACAGCACAGGGCACTCCCCCATCCCACAGCACAGGGCACTCCCCCATCCCACAGTGCACTCCCCCATCCCACAGCACAGGGCACTCCCCCATCCCACAGCACAGGGCACTCCCCCATCCCACAGCACAGGGCAATCCCACAGCACAGGGCACTCCTCCATCCCACAGCACGGGGCACTCCCCCATCCCACAGCACAGGGCACTCCCCAATCCCACAGCACAGGGCAATCCCCCATCCAACAGCACAGGGAACTCCCCCCATCCAACAGCACAGGGTACTCCCCCATCCCACAGCACAGGGCACTCCCCCATCCCACAGCACTGGGAACTCCCCACAGCACAGGGTACTCCCCCATCCCACAGCACAGGGCACTCCCCCATCCCACAGCACTGGGAACTCCCCACAGCACAGGGCATTCCCCCATCCCACAGCACAGGGCACTCCCCCATCCCACAGCACAGGGCACTCCCCCATCCCACAGCACAGGGCACTCCCCCATCCCAAAGCAGTCCCCCATCCCACAGCACAGGGCACTCCCCCATCCCACAGCACAGGGCACTCCCCCATCCCACAGCACAGGGCATTCCCCCATCCCACAGCACAGGGCATTCCCCCATCCCACAGCACAGGGCACTCCCCCATCCCACAGCACAGAGCACTCCCCCATCCCACAGCACAGGGCACTCCCCCATCCCACAGCACAGGGCACTCCCCCATCCCACAGAACAGGGCACTCCCCCATCCCACAGCACAGAGCACTCCCCCATCCCACAGCACAGGGCACTCCCCCCATCCCACAGCAAAGGGCACTCCCCCATCCCACAACACAGAGCACTCCCCCATCCCACAGCACAGAGATCTCCCCCATCCCACAGCACAGGGCACTCCCCCATCCCACAGCACAGGGAACTCCCCCATCCCACAGCACATTGCACTCCCCCCATCCCACAGCACAGGGCACTCCCCCATCCCACAGCACAGGGCACTCCCCCATCCCACAGCACAGGGCACTCCCCCATCCCACAGCACTCCCCCATCCCACAGCACAGGGCACTCCCCCATCCCACAGCAAAGGGCACTCCCCCATCCCACAACACAGAGCACTCCCCCATCCCACAGCACAGAGATCTCCCCCATCCCACAGCACAGGGCACTCCCCCATCCCACAGCACAGGGAACTCCCCCATCCCACAGCACAGGGCACTCCCCCATCCCACAGCACAGGGCACTCCCCCATCCCACAGCAAAGGGCAATCCCCCATCCCACAGCACAGGGAACTCCACCCCTTCCAACAGCACAGGGCACTCCCCCATCCCACAGCACAGGGCACTCCCCCATCCCACAGCACAGGGCACTCCCCCATCCCACAGCACAGGGCACTCCCCCATCCCACAGCACAGGGAACTCGCCCATCCAACAGCACAGGGCACTCCCCCATCCCACAGCACTCCCCCCACCCCACAGCACAGGGAACTCCCCCCATCCAACAGCACAGGGCACTCCCCCATCCAACAGCACAGGGCACTCCCCCATCCCAAAGCACAGGGAACTCCCCCCATCCAACAGCACAGGGCACTCCCCCATCCAACAGCACAGGGCACTCCCCCATCCCACAGCACAGGGAACTCCCCCCATCCAACAGCACAGGGCACTCCCCCATCGCACAGCACAGGGCATTCCCCCATCCCACAGCACAGGGCACTCCCCCATCGCACAGCACAGGGCACTCCCCCATCCCACAGCACAGGGCACTCCCCCATCCCACAGTGCACTCCCCCATCCCACAGCACAGGGCACTCCCCCATCCCACAGCACAGGGCACTCCCCCATCCCACAGCACAGGGCAATCCCACAGCACAGGGCACTCCTCCATCCCACAGCACGGGGCACTCCCCCATCCCACAGCACAGGGCACTCCCCAATCCCACAGCACAGGGCAATCCCCCATCCAACAGCACAGGGAACTCCCCCCATCCAACAGCACAGGGTACTCCCCCATCCCACAGCACAGGGCACTCCCCCATCCCACAGCACTGGGAACTCCCCACAGCACAGGGTACTCCCCCATCCCACAGCACAGGGCACTCCCCCATCCCACAGCACTGGGAACTCCCCACAGCACAGGGCATTCCCCCATCCCACAGCACAGGGCACTCCCCCATCCCACAGCACAGGGCACTCCCCCATCCCACAGCACAGGGCACTCCCCCATCCCAAAGCAGTCCCCCATCCCACAGCACAGGGCACTCCCCCATCCCACAGCACAGGGCACTCCCCCATCCCACAGCACAGGGCATTCCCCCATCCCACAGCACAGGGCATTCCCCCATCCCACAGCACAGGGCACTCCCCCATCCCACAGCACAGAGCACTCCCCCATCCCACAGCACAGGGCACTCCCCCATCCCACAGCACAGGGCACTCCCCCATCCCACAGAACAGGGCACTCCCCCATCCCACAGCACAGAGCACTCCCCCATCCCACAGCACAGGGCACTCCCCCCATCCCACAGCAAAGGGCACTCCCCCATCCCACAACACAGAGCACTCCCCCATCCCACAGCACAGAGATCTCCCCCATCCCACAGCACAGGGCACTCCCCCATCCCACAGCACAGGGAACTCCCCCATCCCACAGCACATTGCACTCCCCCCATCCCACAGCACAGGGCACTCCCCCATCCCACAGCACAGGGCACTCCCCCATCCCACAGCACAGGGCACTCCCCCATCCCACAGCACTCCCCCATCCCACAGCACAGGGCACTCCCCCATCCCACAGCAAAGGGCACTCCCCCATCCCACAACACAGAGCACTCCCCCATCCCACAGCACAGAGATCTCCCCCATCCCACAGCACAGGGCACTCCCCCATCCCACAGCACAGGGAACTCCCCCATCCCACAGCACATTGCACTCCCCCCATCCCACAGCACAGGGCACTCCCCCATCCCACAGCACAGGGCACTCCCCCATCCCACAGCACAGGGCACTCCCCCATCCCACAGCACTCCCCCATCCCACAGCACAGGGCACTCCCCCATCCCACAGCACAGGGCACTCCCCCATCCCACAGCACAGGGCAATCCCACAGCACAGGGCACTCCTCCATCCCACAGCACGGGGCACTCCCCCATCCCACAGCACAGGGCACTCCCCAATCCCACAGCACAGGGCAATCCCCCATCCAACAGCACAGGGAACTCCCCCCATCCAACAGCACAGGGTACTCCCCCATCCCACAGCATAGGGCACTCCCCCATCCCACAGCACTGGGAACTCCCCACAGCACAGGGTACTCCCCCATCCCACAGCACAGGGCACTCCCCCATCCCACAGCACTGGGAACTCCCCACAGCACAGGGCATTCCCCCATCCCACAGCACAGGGCACTCCCCCATCCCACAGCACAGGGCACTCCCCCCATCCCACAGCATAGGGCACTCCCCCATCCCAAAGCAGTCCCCCATCCCACAGCACAGGGCACTCCCCCATCCCACAGCACAGGGCACTCCCCCATCCCACAGCACAGGGCATTCCCCCATCCCACAGCACAGGGCATTCCCCCATCCCACAGCACAGGGCACTCCCCCATCCCACAGCACAGAGCACTCCCCCATCCCACAGCACAGGGCACTCCCCCATCCCACAGCACAGGGCACTCCCCCATCCCACAGAACAGGGCACTCCCCCATCCCACAGCACAGAGCACTCCCCCATCCCACAGCACAGGGCACTCCCCCCATACCACAGCATAGGGCACTCCCCCATCCCACAACACAGAGCACTCCCCCATCCCACAGCACAGAGCACTCCCCCATCCCACAGCACAGGGCACTCCCCCATCCCACAGCACAGGGAACTCCCCCATCCCACAGCACATTGCACTCCCCCCATCCCACAGCACTGGGCACTCCCCCATCCAACAGCACAGGGCAATCCCCCATCCCACAGCACAGGGAACTCCCCCCATCCAACAGCACAGGGCACTCCCCCATCCCACAGCACAGGGCACTCCCCCATCCCACAGCACAGGGCACTCCCCCATCCCACAGCACAGGGCAATTCCCCATCCCACAACACAGGGAACTCCCCCATCCAACAGCACAGGGCACTCCCCCATCCCAAAGCACTCCCCCCATCCCACAGCACAGGGCACTCCCCCATCCCACAGCACAGGGCACTCCCAACAGCACAGGGCACCCCCCCATCCCACAGCACAGGGCACTCCTCCATCCCACAGCACAGGGCACTCCCCCATCCCACAGCACAGGGCACTCCCCCATCTCACATCACAGGGAACTCCCCCATCCCACAGCACAGGGCACTCCCCCATCTCACAGCACAGGGCACTCCCCCATCCCACAGCACAGTGCACTCCCCCATCCCACAGCACAGGGCATTCCCCCATCCCACAGCACAGGGCACTCCCCCATCCCACAGCACAGGGCACTCCCCCATTCCACAGCACAGGGCACTCCCCCATCCCAAAGCAGTCCCCCATCCCACAGCACAGGGCACTCCCCCATCCCACAGCACAGGGCACTCCCCCATCCCACAGCACAGGGCATTCCCCCATCCCACAGCACAGGGCATTCCCCCATCCCACAGCACAGGGCACTCCCCCATCAGACAGCACAGAGCACTCCCCCATCCCACAGCACAGGGCACTCCCCCATCCCACAGCACAGGGCACTCCCCCATCCCACAGAACAGGGCACTCCCCCATCCCACAGCACAGAGCACTCCCCCATCCCACAGCACAGGGCACTCCCCCCATCCCACAGCATAGGGCACTCCCCCATCCCACAGCACAGAGCACTCCCCCATCCCACAGCACAGAGCACTCCCCCATCCCACAGCACAGGGCACTCCCCCATCCCACAGCACAGGGAACTCCCCCATCCCACAGCACAGAGCACTCCCCCATCCCAGAGCACAGGGCACTCTCCCGTCCCAGAGCACAGGGAACTCCCCCATCCCACAGCACAGAGCACTCCCCCATCCCACAGCACAGGGCACTCCCCCATCCCAGAGCACAGGGAACTCCCCCCATCCCACAGCACAGAGCACTCCCCCATCCCACAGCACAGTGCACTCCCCCATCCCACAGCACAGTGCACTCCCCCATCGCACAGCACAGGGCACTACCCCCATCCCACAGCACAGGGCACTCCCCCATCCCACAGCACAGTGCACTCCCCCATCCCACTGCACAGGGCACTCCCCCATCCCACAGCACAGGGCACTCCCCCCATCCCACAGCACAGTGCACTCCCCCCATCCCACAGCAATGGGAACTCCCCACAGCACAGGGCACTCCCCCATCCCACAGCACTGGGAACTCCCCACAGCACAGGGCACTCCCCCATCCCACAGCACAGGGCACTCCCCCATCCCACAGCACAGGGCACTCCCCCCATCCCACAGCACAGGGCACTCCCCCATCCCACAGCACAGGGCACTCCCCCCATCTCACAACACAGGGCACTCCCCCCATCCCACAGCACAGAGCACTCCCCCATCCAACAGCACAGGGCACTCCCCCCATCCCACAGCACAGGGCACTCCCCCATCCCACAGCACAGGGCACTCCCCCCATCCCACAGCACAGGGCACTCCCCCATCCCCCAGCACAGGGCACTCCCCCATCCCACAGCACAGGGCACTCCCCCATCCCACAGCACAGGGCACTCCCACATCCCACAGCACAGGGCAATCCCCCATCCCACAGCACAGGGCAATCCCCCATCCCACAGCACAGGGCAATCCCCCATCGCACAGCACAGGGCACTCCCCCATCCCACAGCACAGGGCAATCCCCCATCCCACAGCACAGGGCACTCCCACAGCACAGGGCACTCCCCCATCCCACAGCACAGGGAACTCCCCCATCCCACAACACAGGGAACTCCCCCATCCCACAGCACAGGGCAATCCCCCATCCCACAGCACAGGGCATTCCCCCATCCCACAGCACAGGGCACTCCCCCATCCCACAGCACAGGGCACTCCCCCATCCCACAGCACAGGGCACTCCCCACAGCACAGGGCACCCCCCCATCCCACAGCACAGGGCACTCCCACAGCACAGGGCACTCCCCCATCCCACAGCGCAGGGCAATCCCCCATCCCACAGCACAGGGCACTCCCCCCATCCCATAGCACAGTGCACTCCCCCCATCCCACAGCAATGGGAACTCCCCACAGCACAGGGCACTCCCCCATCCCACAGCACTGGGAACTCCCCACAGCACAGGGAACTCCCCCATCCCACAGCACAGGGCACTCCCCCATCCCACACCACAGGGCACTCCCCCCATCCCACAGCACAGGGCACTCCCCCATCCCACAGCACAGGGCACTCCCCCCATCTCACAACACAGGGCACTCCCCCCATCCCACAGCACAGGGCACTCCCCCCATCTCACAACACAGGGCACTCCCCCCATCCCACAGCACAGAGCACTCCCCCATCCCACAGCACAGGGCACTCCCCCCATCCCACAGCACAGGGCACTCCCCCATCCCACAGCACAGGGCACTCCCCCCATCCCACAGCACAGAGCACTCCCCCATCCCACAGCACAGGGCACTCCCCCATCCCACAGCACAGGCCACTCCCCCATCCCCCAGCACAGGGCACTCCCCCATCCCACAGCACAGGGAACTCCCCCATCCCACAGCACAGAGCACTCCCCCGTCCCACAGCACAGGGCACTCCCCCGTCCCACAGCACAGGGCACTCCCCCCATCCCACAGCACAGGGCACTCCCCCCATCTCACAACACAAGGCACTCCCCCCATCTCACAACACAGGGCGCTCCCCCCATCCCACAGCAATGGGAACTCCCCACAGCACAGGGCACTCCCCCATCCCACAGCACAGTGCACTCCCCCCATCCCACAGCAATGGGAACTCCCCACAGCACAGGGCACTCCCCCATCCCACAGCACAGGGCAATCCCCCATCCCACAGCACAAGACACTCCCCCATCTCACAACACAGGGCACTCCCCCCATCTCACAACACAGGGCACTCCCCCCATCTCACAACACAGGGCACTCCCCCCATCCCACAGCAATGGGAACTCCCCACAGCACATGGCACTCCCCCATCCCACAGCACTTGGAACTCCCCACAGCACAGGGCACTCCCCCATCCCACAGCACAGGGCACTCCCCAATCCCACACCACAGGGCACTCCCCCCATCCCACAGCACAGGGCACTCCCCCATCCCACAGCACAGGGCACTCCCCCATCTCACAACACAGGGCACTCCCCCCATCCCACAGCACAGAGCATTCCCCCATCCCACAGCACAGGGCACTCCCCCCATCCCACAGCACAGGGCACTCCCCCATCCCACAGCACAGGGCACTCCCCACATCCCACAGCACAGAGCACTCCCCCATCCCACAGCACAGGGCACTCCCCCATCCCACAGCACAGGGCACTCCCCCATCCCCCAGCACAGGGCACTCCCCCATCCCACAGCACAGGGAACTCCCCCATCCCACAGCACAGGGCACTCCCACATCCCACAGCACAGGGCAATCCCCCATCCCACAGCACAGGGCAATCCCCCATCCCACAGCACAGGGCAATCCCCCATCGCACAGCACAGGGCACTCCCCCATCCCACAGCACAGGGCAATCCCCCATCCCACAGCACAGGGCACTCCCACAGCACAGGGCACTCCCCCATCCCACAGCACAGGGAACTCCCCCATCCCACAACACAGGGAACTCCCCCATCCCACAGCACAGGGCAATCCCCCATCCCACAGCACAGGGCATTCCCCCATCCCACAGCACAGGGCACTCCCCCATCCCACAGCACAGGGCACTCCCCCATCCCACGGCACAGGGCACTCCCCACAGCACAGGGCACCGCCCCATCCCACAGCACAGGGCACTCCCACAGCACAGGGCACTCCCCCATCCCACAGCGCAGGGCACTCCCCCATCTCACAGCACAGGGCACTCCCCCATCCCACAGCACAGGGCACTCCCCCATCTCACAGCACAGGGCACTCCCCCATCCCACAGCACAGTGCACTCCCCCCATCCCACAGCACAGGACACTCCCACAGCACAGGGCATTCCCCAATCCCACAGCACAGGGCACTCCCACATCCCACAGCACAGGGCAATCCCCCATCCCACAGCACAGGGCAATCCCCCATCCCACAGCACAGGGCAATCCCACATCACACAGCACAGGGCAATCCCTCATGCCACAGCACAGGGCAATCCCCCATCCCACAGCACAGGGCACTCCCACAGCACAGGGCACTCCCCCATCCCACAGCAGAGGGAACTCCCCCATCCCACAGCACAGGGAACTCCCCCATCCCACAGCACAGGGCAATCCCCCATCCCACAGCACAGGGCATTCCCCCATCCCACAGCACAGGGCACTCCCCCATCCCACAGCACAGGGCACTCCCCCATCCCACAGCACAGGGCACTCCCCCATCCCACAGCACAGGGCACTCCCCACAGCACAGGGCACCCCCCCATCCCACAGCACAGGGCACTCCCCCATCCCACAGCACAGGGCACTCCCCCATCCCACAGCACAGGGCACTCCCCCATCTCACAGCACAGGGCACTCCCCCATCCCACAGCACAGGGCACTCCCCCATCTCACAGCACAGGGCACTCCCCCATCCCACAGCACAGTGCACTCCCCCCATCCCACAGCACTGGGCACTCCCCCATCCCACAGCACTGGGCACTCCCCCATCTCACAACACAGGGCACACCCCCCATCTCACAACACAGGGCACACCCCCCATCTCACAGCACTCCCTCATCCCACAGCACTGGGCACTCCCCTATCCCACAGCACACCCCCCATCCCAAAGCACTCCCCCATCCCACAGCACACCCCCCATCCCACAGCACAGGGCACTCCCCCATCCCATAGCACAGGGCACTCCCCAATCCCACAGCACAGGGCACTCCCCCATCCCACAGCACAGGGGCCTCCCCCATCCCACAGCACAGGGCACTCCCCCATCTCACAGCACAGGGCACTCCCCCATCCCACAGCACAGGGCACTCCCCCATCCCACAGCACAGGGCACTCCCCCATCCCACAGCACAGTGCACTCCCCCCATCCCACAGCACTGGGCACTCCCCCATCCCACAGCACAGGGCAATCCCCCATCCCACAGCACAGGGAACTCCCCCCATCCAACAGCACAGGGCACTCCCCCATCCCACAGCACAGGGCACTCCCCCATCCCACAGCACAGGGCACTCCCCCATCCCACAGCACAGGGCAATCCCCCATCCCACAGCACAGGGAACTCCCCCATCCAACAGCACAGGGCACTCCCCCATCCCACAGCACTCCCCCCATCCCACAGCACAGGGCACTCCCCCATCCCACAGCACAGGGCACTCCCCACAGCACAGGGCACCCCCCCATCCCACAGCACAGGGCACTCCTCCATCCCACAGCACAGGGCACTCCCCCATCCCACAGCACAGGGCACTCCCCCATCTCACAGCACAGGGAACTCCCCCATCCCACAGCACAGGGCACTCCCCCATCTCACAGCACAGGGCACTCCCCCATCCCACAGCACAGTGCACTCCCCCATCCCACAGCACAGGGCACTCGCCCATCTCACAGCACAGGGCACTCCCCCATCCCACAGCACAGGGCACTCCCCCATCCCACAGCACTGGGCACTAACCCATTCCACAGCACTGGGCACTCCCCCATCCCACAGCACAGGGCACTCCCCCATCCCACAGCACAGGGCAATCCCCCATCCCACAACACAGGGAACTCCCCCATCCCACAGCACAGGGCAATCCCCCATCCCACAGCACAGGGCATTCCCCCATCCCACAGCACAGGGCACTCCCCCATCCCACAGCACAGGGCACTCCCCCATCCCACAGCACAGGGCACTCCCCACAGCACAGGGCACCCCCCCATCCCACAGCACAGGGCACTCCCACAGCACAGGGCACTCCCCCATCCCACAGCGCAGGGCACTCCCCCATCTCACAGCACAGGGCACTCCCCCATCCCACAGCACAGGGCACTCCCCCATCTCACAGCACAGGGCACTCCCCCATCCCACAGCACAGTGCACTCCCCCCATCCCACAGCACAGGACACTCCCACAGCACAGGGCATTCCCCAATCCCACAGCACAGGGCACTCCCACATCCCACAGCACAGGGCAATCCCCCATCCCACAGCACAGGGCAATCCCCCATCCCACAGCACAGGGCAATCCCACATCACACAGCACAGGGCAATCCCTCATGCCACAGCACAGGGCAATCCCCCATCCCACAGCACAGGGCACTCCCACAGCACAGGGCACTCCCCCATCCCACAGCAGAGGGAACTCCCCCATCCCACAGCACAGGGAACTCCCCCATCCCACAGCACAGGGCAATCCCCCATCCCACAGCACAGGGCATTCCCCCATCCCACAGCACAGGGCACTCCCCCATCCCACAGCACAGGGCACTCCCCCATCCCACAGCACAGGGCACTCCCCCATCCCACAGCACAGGGCACTCCCCACAGCACAGGGCACCCCCCCATCCCACAGCACAGGGCACTCCCCCATCCCACAGCACAGGGCACTCCCCCATCCCACAGCACAGGGCACTCCCCCATCTCACAGCACAGGGCACTCCCCCATCCCACAGCACAGGGCACTCCCCCATCTCACAGCACAGGGCACTCCCCCATCCCACAGCACAGTGCACTCCCCCCATCCCACAGCACTGGGCACTCCCCCATCCCACAGCACTGGGCACTCCCCCATCTCACAACACAGGGCACACCCCCCATCTCACAACACAGGGCACACCCCCCATCTCACAGCACTCCCTCATCCCACAGCACTGGGCACTCCCCTATCCCACAGCACACCCCCCATCCCAAAGCACTCCCCCATCCCACAGCACACCCCCCATCCCACAGCACAGGGCACTCCCCCATCCCATAGCACAGGGCACTCCCCAATCCCACAGCACAGGGCACTCCCCCATCCCACAGCACAGGGGCCTCCCCCATCCCACAGCACAGGGCACTCCCCCATCTCACAGCACAGGGCACTCCCCCATCCCACAGCACAGGGCACTCCCCCATCCCACAGCACAGGGCACTCCCCCATCCCACAGCACAGTGCACTCCCCCCATCCCACAGCACTGGGCACTCCCCCATCCCACAGCACAGGGCAATCCCCCATCCCACAGCACAGGGAACTCCCCCCATCCAACAGCACAGGGCACTCCCCCATCCCACAGCACAGGGCACTCCCCCATCCCACAGCACAGGGCACTCCCCCATCCCACAGCACAGGGCAATCCCCCATCCCACAGCACAGGGAACTCCCCCATCCAACAGCACAGGGCACTCCCCCATCCCACAGCACTCCCCCCATCCCACAGCACAGGGCACTCCCCCATCCCACAGCACAGGGCACTCCCCACAGCACAGGGCACCCCCCCATCCCACAGCACAGGGCACTCCTCCATCCCACAGCACAGGGCACTCCCCCATCCCACAGCACAGGGCACTCCCCCATCTCACAGCACAGGGAACTCCCCCATCCCACAGCACAGGGCACTCCCCCATCTCACAGCACAGGGCACTCCCCCATCCCACAGCACAGTGCACTCCCCCATCCCACAGCACAGGGCACTCGCCCATCTCACAGCACAGGGCACTCCCCCATCCCACAGCACAGGGCACTCCCCCATCCCACAGCACTGGGCACTAACCCATTCCACAGCACTGGGCACTCCCCCATCCCACAGCACAGGGCACTCCCCCATCCCACAGCACAGGGCAATCCCCCATCCCACAGCACAGGGCACACCCCTCATCCCACAGCACTCCCCCATCTCACAACACAGGGCACACCCCTCATCCCACAGCACTCCCCCATCCCACAGCACTGGGCACTCCCCTATCCCACAGCACACCCCCCATCCCACAGCACTCCCCCATCCCACAATACACCCCCCATCCCACAGCACAGGGCACTCCCCCATCCCACAGCACAGGGCACTCCCCCATCCCACAGCACAGGGCACTCCCCCATCCCACAGCAAAGGGCAATCCCCCATCCCACAGCACAGGGAACTCCACCCCATCCAACAGCACAGGGCACTCCCCCATCCCACAGCACAGGGCACTCCCCCATCCCACAGCACAGGGCACTCCCCCATCCCACAGCACAGGGCAATCCCCCATCCCACAGCACAGGGAACTCCCCCATCCAACAGCACAGGGCACTCCCCCATCCCACAGCACTCCCCCCACCCCACAGCAGAGGGAACTCCCCCCATCCAACAGCACAGGGCACTCCCCCATCCAACAGCACAGGGCACTCCCCCATCCCACAGCACAGGGAACTCCCCCATCCCACAGCACTGGGCACTCCCCTATCCCACAGCACACCCCCCATCCCACAGCACTCCCCCATCCCACAGCACACCCCCCATCCCACAGCACAGGGCACTCCCCCATCGCACAGCACAGGGCACTCCCCCATCCCACTGCACAGGGCACTCCCCCATCCCACAGCACTCCCCCATCCCACAGCACAGGGCACTCCCCCATCCCACAGCACAGGGCACTCCCCCATCCCACAGCACAGGGCAATCCCACAGCACAGGGCACTCCCCCATCCCACAGCACGGGGCACTCCCCCATCCCACAGCACAGGGCACTCCCCAATCCCACAGCACAGGGCAATCCCCCATCCAACAGCACAGGGAACTCCCCCCATCCAACAGCACAGGGTACTCCCCCATCCCAGAGCACAGGGCACTCCCCCATCCCACAGCACTGGGAACTCCCCACAGCACAGTGTACTCCCCCATCCCACAGCACAGGGCACTCCCCCATCCCACAGCACTGGGAACTCCCCACAGCACAGGGCATTCCCCCATCCCACAGCACAGGGCACTCCCCCATCCCACAGCACAGGGCACTCCCCCATCCCACAGCACAGGGCACTCCCCCATCCCACAGCACAGAGCACTCCCCCATCCCACAGCACAGGGCACTCCCCCATCCCCCAGCACAGGGCACTCCCCCATCCCACAGCACAGGGAACTCCCCCATCCCACAGCACAGGGCACTCCCCCATCCCACAGCACAGGGCACTCCCCCATCCCACAGCACAGGGCACTCCCCCATCCCCCAGCACAGGGCACTCCCCAATCCCACAGCACAGGGAACTCCCCCATCCCACAGCACAGAGCACTCCCCCATCCCACAGCACAGGGCACTCCCCCATCCCCCAGCACAGGGCACTCCCCAAACCCACAGCACAGGGAACTCCCCCATCCCACAGCACAGGGCACTCCCCCATCCCGCAGCACAGGGCACTCCCCCATCCCACAGCACAGGGCACTCCCCCATCCCGCAGCACAGGGCACTCCCCCATCCCACAGCACAGGGCACTCCCCCCATCCCACAGCACAGGGCACTCCCCCATCCCACAGCACAGGGCACTCCCCCCATCCCACAGCACAATGCACTCCCCCCATCCCACAGCACAATGCACTCCCCCATCCCACTGCACAGGGCACTCCCCCATCCCACAGCACAGGGCACTCCCCCCATCCCACAGCACAATGCACTCCCCCATCCCACTGCACAGGGCACTCCCCCATCCCACAGCACAGGGCACTCCCCCCATCCCACAGCACAGTGCACACCCCCAATCCCACAGCAATGGGAACTCCCCACAGCACAGGGCACTCCCCCATCCCACAGCACTGGGAACTCCCCACAGCACAGGGCACTCCCCCATCCCACAGCACAGGGCACTCCCCCATCCCACAGCACAGGGCACTCCCCCCATCCCACAGCACAGGGCACTCCCCCATCCCACAGCACAGGGCACTCCCCCCATCTCACAACACAGGGCACTCACTCCATCTCACAACACAGGGCACTCCCCCCATCCCACAGCAATGGGAACTCCCCACAGCACAGGGCACTCCCCCATCCCACAGCACAGAGCACTCCCCCATCCCACAGCACAGGGCACTCCCCCATCCCACAGCACAGGGCACTCCCCCCATCCCACAGCACAGGGCACTCCCCCATCCCACAGCACAGAGCACTCCCCCATCCCACAGCACAGGGCACTCCCCCATTCCACAGCACAGGGCACTCCCCCATTCCACAGCACAGGGAACTCCCCCATCCCACAGCACAGAGCACTCCCCCATCCCAGAGCACAGGGCACTCCCCCATCCCAGAGCACAGGGAACTCCCCCATCCCACAGCACAGAGCACTCCCCCATCCCACAGCACAGGGCACTCCCCCATCCCAGAGCACAGGGAACTCCCCCATCCCACAGCACAGGGCACTCCCCCATCCCACAGCACAGTGCACTCCCCCATCCCACAGCACAGTGCACTCCCCCATCGCACAGCACAGGGCACTACCCCCATCCCACAGCACAGGGCACTCCCCCATCCCACAGCACAGTGCACTCCCCCATCCCACTGCACAGGGCACTCCCCCATCCCACAGCACAGGGCACTCCCCCCATCCCACAGCACAGTGCACTCCCCCCATCCCACAGCAATGGGAACTCCCCACAGCACAGGGCACTCCCCCATCCCACAGCACTGGGAACTCCCCACAGCACAGGGCACTCCCCCATCCCACAGCACAGGGCACTCCCCCATCCCACAGCACAGGGCACTCCCCCCATCCCACAGCACAGGGCACTCCCCCATCCCACAGCACAGGGCACTCCCCCCATCTCACAACACAGGGCACTCCCCCCATCCCACAGCACAGAGCACTCCCCCATCCCACAGCACAGGGCACTCCCCCCATTCCACAGCACAGGGCACTCCCCCATCCCACAGCACAGGGCACTCCCCCCATCCCACAGCACAGGGCACTCCCCCATCCCACAGCACAGTGCACTCCCTCATCCCACTGCACAGGGCACTCCCCCATCCCACAGCACAGGGCACTCCCCCCATCCCACAGCACAGTGCACTCCCCCCATCCCACAGCAATGGGAACTCCCCACAGCACAGGGCACCCCCCCATCCCACAGCACTGGGAACTCCCCACAGCACAGGGAACTCCCCCATCCCACAGCACAGGGCACTCCCCCATCCCACACCACAGGGCACTCCCCCCATCCCACAGCACAGGGCACTCCCCCATCCCACAGCACAGGGCACTCCCCCCATCTCACAACACAGGGCACTCCCCCCATCCCACAGCACAGAGCACTCCCCCATCCCACAGCACAGGGCACTCCCCCATCCCACAGCACAGGGCACTCCCCCATCCCACAGCACAGGGCACTCCCCCCATCCCACAGCACAGAGCACTCCCCCATCCCACAGCACGGGGCACTCCCCCATCCCACAGCACAGGGCACTCCCCAATCCCACAGCACAGGGCAATCCCCCATCCAACAGCACAGGGAACTCCCCCCATCCAACAGCACAGGGTACTCCCCCATCCCAGAGCACAGGGCACTCCCCCATCCCACAGCACTGGGAACTCCCCACAGCACAGGGTACTCCCCCATCCCACAGCACAGGGCACTCCCCCATCCCACAGCCCTGGGAACTCCCCACAGCACAGGGCATTCCCCCATCCCACAGCACAGGGCACTCCCCCATCCCACAGCACAGGGCACTCCCCCATCCCACAGCACAGGGCACTCCCCCATCCCACAGCACAGAGCACTCCCCCATCCCACAGCACAGGGCACTCCCCCATCCCCCAGCACAGGGCACTCCCCCATCCCACAGCACAGGGAACTCCCCCATCCCACAGCACAGGGCACTCCCCCATCCCACAGCACAGGGCACTCCCCCATCCCACAGCACAGGGCACTCCCCCATCCCCCAGCACAGGGCACTCCCCAATCCCACAGCACAGGGAACTCCCCCATCCCACAGCACAGAGCACTCCCCCATCCCACAGCACAGGGCACTCCCCCATCCCCCAGCACAGGGCACTCCCCAAACCCACAGCACAGGGAACTCCCCCATCCCACAGCACAGGGCACTCCCCCATCCCGCAGCACAGGGCACTCCCCTATCCCACAGCACACCCCCCATCCCACAGCACTCCCCCATCCCACAATACACCCCCCATCCCACAGCACAGGGCACTCCCCCATCCCACAGCACAGGGCACTCCCCCATCCCACAGCACAGGGCACTCCCCCATCCCACAGCAAAGGGCAATCCCCCATCCCACAGCACAGGGAACTCCACCCCATCCAACAGCACAGGGCACTCCCCCATCCCACAGCACAGGGCACTCCCCCATCCCACAGCACAGGGCACTCCCCCATCCCACAGCACAGGGCAATCCCCCATCCCACAGCACAGGGAACTCCCCCATCCAACAGCACAGGGCACTCCCCCATCCCACTGCACTCCCCCCACCCCACAGCACAGGGAACTCCCCCCATCCAACAGCACAGGGCACTCCCCCATCCAACAGCACAGGGCACTCCCCCATCCCACAGCACAGGGAACTCCCCCATCCCACAGCACTGGGCACTCCCCTATCCCACAGCACACCCCCCATCCCACAGCACTCCCCCATCCCACAGCACACCCCCCATCCCACAGCACAGGGCACTCCCCCATCGCACAGCACAGGGCACTCCCCCATCCCACTGCACAGGGCACTCCCCCATCCCACAGCACTCCCCCATCCCACAGCACAGGGCACTCCCCCATCCCACAGCACAGGGCACTCCCCCATCCCACAGCACAGGGCAATCCCACAGCACAGGGCACTCCCCCATCCCACAGCACGGGGCACTCCCCCATCCCACAGCACAGGGCACTCCCCAATCCCACAGCACAGGGCAATCCCCCATCCAACAGCACAGGGAACTCCCCCCATCCAACAGCACAGGGTACTCCCCCATCCCAGAGCACAGGGCACTCCCCCATCCCACAGCACTGGGAACTCCCCACAGCACAGGGTACTCCCCCATCCCACAGCACAGGGCACTCCCCCATCCCACAGCACTGGGAACTCCCCACAGCACAGGGCATTCCCCCATCCCACAGCACAGGGCACTCCCCCATCCCACAGCACAGGGCACTCCCCCATCCCACAGCACAGGGCACTCCCCCATCCCACAGCACAGAGCACTCCCCCATCCCACAGCACAGGGCACTCCCCCATCCCCCAGCACAGGGCACTCCCCCATCCCACAGCACAGGGAACTCCCCCATCCCACAGCACAGGGCACTCCCCCATCCCACAGCACAGGGCACTCCCCCATCCCACAGCACAGGGCACTCCCCCATCCCCCAGCACAGGGCACTCCCCAATCCCACAGCACAGGGAACTCCCCCATCCCACAGCACAGAGCACTCCCCCATCCCACAGCACAGGGCACTCCCCCATCCCCCAGCACAGGGCACTCCCCAAACCCACAGCACAGGGAACTCCCCCATCCCACAGCACAGGGCACTCCCCCATCCCGCAGCACAGGGCACTCCCCCATCCCACAGCACAGGGCACTCCCCCATCCCGCAGCACAGGGCACTCCCCCATCCCACAGCACAGGGCACTCCCCCCATCCCACAGCACAGGGCACTCCCCCATCCCACAGCACAGGGCACTCCCCCCATCCCACAGCACAATGCACTCCCCCCATCCCACAGCACAATGCACTCCCCCATCCCACTGCACAGGGCACTCCCCCATCCCACAGCACAGGGCACTCCCCCCATCCCACAGCACAATGCACTCCCCCATCCCACTGCACAGGGCACTCCCCCATCCCACAGCACAGGGCACTCCCCCCATCCCACAGCACAGTGCACACCCCCAATCCCACAGCAATGGGAACTCCCCACAGCACAGGGCACTCCCCCATCCCACAGCACTGGGAACTCCCCACAGCACAGGGCACTCCCCCATCCCACAGCACAGGGCACTCCCCCATCCCACAGCACAGGGCACTCCCCCCATCCCACAGCACAGGGCACTCCCCCATCCCACAGCACAGGGCACTCCCCCCATCTCACAACACAGGGCACTCACTCCATCTCACAACACAGGGCACTCCCCCCATCCCACAGCAATGGGAACTCCCCACAGCACAGGGCACTCCCCCATCCCACAGCACAGAGCACTCCCCCATCCCACAGCACAGGGCACTCCCCCATCCCACAGCACAGGGCACTCCCCCCATCCCACAGCACAGGGCACTCCCCCATCCCACAGCACAGAGCACTCCCCCATCCCACAGCACAGGGCACTCCCCCATTCCACAGCACAGGGCACTCCCCCATACCACAGCACAGGGAACTCCCCCATCCCACAGCACAGAGCACTCCCCCATCCCAGAGCACAGGGCACTCCCCCATCCCAGAGCACAGGGAACTCCCCCATCCCACAGCACAGAGCACTCCCCCATCCCACAGCACAGGGCACTCCCCCATCCCAGAGCACAGGGAACTCCCCCATCCCACAGCACAGGGCACTCCCCCATCCCACAGCACAGTGCACTCCCCCATCCCACAGCACAGTGCACTCCCCCATCGCACAGCACAGGGCACTACCCCCATCCCACAGCACAGGGCACTCCCCCATCCCACAGCACAGTGCACTCCCCCATCCCACTGCACAGGGCACTCCCCCATCCCACAGCACAGGGCACTCCCCCCATCCCACAGCACAGTGCACTCCCCCCATCCCACAGCAATGGGAACTCCCCACAGCACAGGGCACTCCCCCATCCCACAGCACTGGGAACTCCCCACAGCACAGGGCACTCCCCCATCCCACAGCACAGGGCACTCCCCCATCCCACAGCACAGGGCACTCCCCCCATCCCACAGCACAGGGCACTCCCCCATCCCACAGCACAGGGCACTCCCCCCATCTCACAACACAGGGCACTCCCCCCATCCCACAGCACAGAGCACTCCCCCATCCCACAGCACAGGGCACTCCCCCCATTCCACAGCACAGGGCACTCCCCCATCCCACAGCACAGGGCACTCCCCCCATCCCACAGCACAGGGCACTCCCCCATCCCACAGCACAGTGCACTCCCTCATCCCACTGCACAGGGCACTCCCCCATCCCACAGCACAGGGCACTCCCCCCATCCCACAGCACAGTGCACTCCCCCCATCCCACAGCAATGGGAACTCCCCACAGCACAGGGCACCCCCCCATCCCACAGCACTGGGAACTCCCCACAGCACAGGGAACTCCCCCATCCCACAGCACAGGGCACTCCCCCATCCCACACCACAGGGCACTCCCCCCATCCCACAGCACAGGGCACTCCCCCATCCCACAGCACAGGGCACTCCCCCCATCTCACAACACAGGGCACTCCCCCCATCCCACAGCACAGAGCACTCCCCCATCCCACAGCACAGGGCACTCCCCCATCCCACAGCACAGGGCACTCCCCTATCCCACAGCACAGGGCACTCCCCCCATCCCACAGCACAGAGCACTCCCCCATCCCACAGCACGGGGCACTCCCCCATCCCACAGCACAGGGCACTCCCCAATCCCACAGCACAGGGCAATCCCCCATCCAACAGCACAGGGAACTCCCCCCATCCAACAGCACAGGGTACTCCCCCATCCCAGAGCACAGGGCACTCCCCCATCCCACAGCACTGGGAACTCCCCACAGCACAGGGTACTCCCCCATCCCACAGCACAGGGCACTCCCCCATCCCACAGCCCTGGGAACTCCCCACAGCACAGGGCATTCCCCCATCCCACAGCACAGGGCACTCCCCCATCCCACAGCACAGGGCACTCCCCCATCCCACAGCACAGGGCACTCCCCCATCCCACAGCACAGAGCACTCCCCCATCCCACAGCACAGGGCACTCCCCCATCCCCCAGCACAGGGCACTCCCCCATCCCACAGCACAGGGAACTCCCCCATCCCACAGCACAGGGCACTCCCCCATCCCACAGCACAGGGCACTCCCCCATCCCACAGCACAGGGCACTCCCCCATCCCCCAGCACAGGGCACTCCCCAATCCCACAGCACAGGGAACTCCCCCATCCCACAGCACAGAGCACTCCCCCATCCCACAGCACAGGGCACTCCCCCATCCCCCAGCACAGGGCACTCCCCAAACCCACAGCACAGGGAACTCCCCCATCCCACAGCACAGGGCACTCCCCCATCCCGCAGCACAGGGCACTCCCCCATCCCACAGCACAGGGCACTCCCCCATCCCGCAGCACAGGGCACTCCCCCATCCCACAGCACAGGGCACTCCCCCCATCCCACAGCACAGGGCACTCCCCCATCCCACAGCACAGGGCACTCCCCCCATCCCACAGCACAGGGCACTCCCCCATCCCACACCACAGGGCACTCCCCCATCCCACAGCACAATGCACTCCCCCATCCCACTGCACAGGGCACTCCCCCATCCCACAGCACAGGGCACTCCCCCCATCCCACAGCACAGTGCACTCCCCCCATCCCACAGCAATGGGAACTCCCCACAGCACAGGGCACTCCCCCATCCCACAGCACTGGGAACTCCCCACAGCACAGGGCACTCCCCCATCCCACAGCACAGGGCACTCCCCCATCCCACAGCACAGGGCACTCCCCCCATCCCACAGCACAGGGCACTCCCCCATCCCACAGCACAGGGCACTCCCCCCATCTCACAACACAGGGCACTCACCCCATCTCACAACACAGGGCACTCCCCCCATCCCACAGCAATGGGAACTCCCCACAGCACAGGGCACTCCCCCATCCCACAGCACAGAGCACTCCCCCATCCCACAGCACAGGGCACTCCCCCATCCCACAGCACAGGGCACTCCCCCCATCCCACAGCACAGGGCACGCCCCATCCCACAGCACAGAGCACTCCCCCATCCCACAGCACAGGGCACTCCCCCATTCCACAGCACAGGGCACTCCCCCATTCCACAGCACAGGGAACTCCCCAATCCCACAGCACAGAGCACTCCCCCATCCCAGAGCACAGGGCACTCCCCCATCCCAGAGCACAGGGAACTCCCCCATCCCACAGCACAGAGCACTCCCCCATCCCACAGCACAGGGCACTCCCCCATCCCAGAGCACAGGGAACTCCCCCATCCCACAGCACAGAGCACTCCCCCATCCCACAGCACAGTGCACTCCCCCATCCCACAGCACAGTGCACTCCCCCATCGCACAGCACAGGGCACTACCCCCATCCCACAGCACAGGGCACTCCCCCATCCCACAGCACAGTGCACTCCCCCATCCCACTGCACAGTGCACTCCCCCATCCCACAGCACAGGGCACTCCCCCCATCCCACAGCACAGTGCACTCCCCCCATCCCACAGCAATGGGAACTCCCCACAGCACAGGGCACTCCCCCATCCCACAGCACTGGGAACTCCCCACAGCACAGGGCACTCCCCCATCCCACAGCACAGGGCACTCCCCCATCCCACAGCACAGGGCACTCCCCCCATCCCACAGCACAGGGCACTCCCCCATCCCACAGCACAGGGCACTCCCCCCATCTCACAACACAGGGCACTCCCCCCATCCCACAGCACAGAGCACTCCCCCATCCCACAGCACAGGGCACTCCCCCCATTCCACAGCACAGGGCACTCCCCCATCCCACAGCACAGGGCACTCCCCCCATCCCACAGCACAGGGCACTCCCCCATCCCACAGCACAGTGCACTCCCCCATCCCACAGCACAGGGCACTCCCCCATCCCACAGCACAGGGCACTCCCCCCATCCCACAGCAATGGGAACTCCCCACAGCACAGGGCACTCCCCCATCCCACAGCACTGGGAACTCCCCACAGCACAGGGAACTCCCCCATCCCACAGCACAGGGCACTCCCCCATCCCACACCACAGGGCACTCCCCCCATCCCACAGCACAGGGCACTCCCCCATCCCACAGCACAGGGCACTCCCCCCATCTCACAACACAGGGCACTCCCCCCATCCCACAGCACAGAGCACTCCCCCATCCCACAGCACAGGGCACTCCCCCCATCCCACAGCACTGGGAACTCCCCACAGCACAGGGTACTCCCCCATCCCAGAGTACAGGGCACTCCCCCATCCCACAGCACTGGGAACTCCCCACAGCACAGGGTACTCCCCCATCCCACAGCACAGGGCACTCCCCCATCCCACAGCCCTGGGAACTCCCCACAGCACAGGGCATTCCCCCATCCCACAGCACAGGGCACTCCCCCATCCCACAGCACAGGGCACTCCCCCATCCCACAGCACAGGGCACTCCCCCATCCCACAGCACAGAGCACTCCCCCATCCCACAGCACAGGGCACTCCCCCATCCCCCAGCACAGGGCACTCCCCCATCCCACAGCACAGGGAACTCCCCCATCCCACAGCACAGGGCACTCCCCCATCCCACAGCACAGGGCACTCCCCCATCCCACAGCACAGGGCACTCCCCCATCCCCCAGCACAGGGCACTCCCCAATCCCACAGCACAGGGAACTCCCCCATCCCACAGCACAGAGCACTCCCCCATCCCACAGCACAGGGCACTCCCCCATCCCCCAGCACAGGGCACTCCCCAAACCCACAGCACAGGGAACTCCCCCATCCCACAGCACAGGGCACTCCCCCATCCCGCAGCACAGGGCACTCCCCCATCCCACAGCACAGGGCACTCCCCCATCCCGCAGCACAGGGCACTCCCCCATCCCACATCACAGGGCACTCCCCCCATCCCACAGCACAGGGCACTCCCCCATCCCACAGCACAGGGCACTCCCCCCATCCCACAGCACAGGGCACTCCCCCATCCCACAGCACAGGGCACTCCCCCATCCCACAGCACAATGCACTCCCCCATCCCACTGCACAGGGCACTCCCCCATCCCACAGCACAGGGCACTCCCCCCATCCCACAGCACAGTGCACTCCCCCCATCCCACAGCAATGGGAACTCCCCACAGCACAGGGCACTCCCCCATCCCACAGCACTGGGAACTCCCCACAGCACAGGGCACTCCCCCATCCCACAGCACAGGGCACTCCCCCATCCCACAGCACAGGGCACTCCCCCCATCCCACAGCACAGGGCACTCCCCCATCCCACAGCACAGGGCACTCCCCCCATCTCACAACACAGGGCACTCACCCCATCTCACAACACAGGGCACTCCCCCCATCCCACAGCAATGGGAACTCCCCACAGCACAGGGCACTCCCCCATCCCACAGCACAGAGCACTCCCCCATCCCACAGCACAGGGCACTCCCCCATCCCACAGCATAGGGCACTCCCCCCATCCCACAGCACAGGGCACTCCCCCATCCCACAGCACAGAGCACTCCCCCATCCCACAGCACAGGGCACTCCCCCATTCCACAGCACAGGGCACTCCCCCATTCCACAGCACAGGGAACTCCCCCATCCCACAGCACAGAGCACTCCCCCATCCCAGAGCACAGGGCACTCCCCCATCCCAGAGCACAGGGAACTCCCCCATCCCACAGCACAGAGCACTCCCCCATCCCACAGCACAGGGCACTCCCCCATCCCAGAGCACAGGGAACTCCCCCATCCCACAGCACAGAGCACTCCCCCATCCCACAGCACAGTGCACTCCCCCATCCCACAGCACAGTGCACTCCCCCATCGCACAGCACAGGGCACTACCCCCATCCCACAGCACAGGGCACTCCCCCATCCCACAGCACAGTGCACTCCCCCATCCCACTGCACAGGGCACTCCCCCATCCCACAGCACAGGGCACTCCCCCCATCCCACAGCACAGTGCACTCCCCCCATCCCACAGCAATGGGAACTCCCCACAGCACAGGGCACTCCCCCATCCCACAGCACTGGGAACTCCCCACAGCACAGGGCACTCCCCCATCCCACAGCACAGGGCACTCCCCCATCCCACAGCACAGGGCACTCCCCCCATCCCACAGCACAGGGCACTCCCCCATCCCACAGCACAGGGCACTCCCCCCATCTCACAACACAGGGCACTCCCCCCATCCCACAGCACAGAGCACTCCCCCATCCCACAGCACAGGGCACTCCCCCCATTCCACAGCACAGGGCACTCCCCCATCCCACAGCACAGGGCACTCCCCCCATCCCACAGCACAGGGCACTCCCCCATCCCACAGCACAGTGCACTCCCCCATCCCACTGCACAGGGCACTCCCCCATCCCACAGCACAGGGCACTCCCCCCATCCCACAGCACAGTGCACTCCCCCCATCCCACAGCAATGGGAACTCCCCACAGCACAGGGCACTCCCCCATCCCACAGCACTGGGAACTCCCCACAGCACAGGGAACTCCCCCATCCCACAGCACAGGGCACTCCCCCATCCCACACCACAGGGCACTCCCCCCATCCCACAGCACAGGGCACTCCCCCATCCCACAGCACAGGGCACTCCCCCCATCTCACAACACAGGGCACTCCCCCCATCCCACAGCACAGAGCACTCCCCCATCCCACAGCACAGGGCACTCCCCCCATCCCACAGCACAGGGCACTCCCCCATCCCACAGCACAGGGCACTCCCCCCATCCCACAGCACAGAGCACTCCCCCATCCCACAGCACAGGGCACTCCCCCATCCCACAGCACAGGCCACTCCCCCATTCCCCAGCACAGGGCACTCCCCCATCCCACAGCACAGGGCACTCCCCCCATCCCACAGCACAGGGCACTCCCCCATCCCACAGCACAGGGCACTCCCCCCATCCCACAGCACAGGGCACTCCCCCATCCCACAGCACAGGGCACTCCCCCATCCCACAGCACAATGCACTCCCCCATCCCACTGCACAGGGCACTCCCCCATCCCACAGCACAGGGCACTCCCCCCATCCCACAGCACAGTGCACTCCCCCCATCCCACAGCAATGGGAACTCCCCACAGCACAGGGCACTCCCCCATCCCACAGCACTGGGAACTCCCCACAGCACAGGGCACTCCCCATCCCACAGCACAGGGCACTCCCCCATCCCACAGCACAGGGCACTCCCCCCATCCCACAGCACAGGGCACTCCCCCATCCCACAGCAAAGGGCACTCCCCCCATCTCACAACACAGGGCACTCACCCCATCTCACAACACAGGGCACTCCCCCCATCCCACAGCAATGGGAACTCCCCACAGCACAGGGCACTCCCCCATCCCACAGCACAGAGCACTCCCCCATCCCAGAGCACAGGGCACTCCCCCATCCCACAGCACAGGGCACTCCCCCCATCCCACAGCACAGGGCACTCCCCCATTCCACAGCACAGAGCACTCCCCCATCCCACAGCACAGGGCACTCCCCCATTCCACAGCACAGGGCACTCCCCCATTCCACAGCACAGGGAACTCCCCCATCCCACAGCACAGAGCACTCCCCCATCCCAGAGCACAGGGCACTCCCCCATCCCAGAGCACAGGGAACTCCCCCATCCCACAGCACAGAGCACGCCCCCATCCCACAGCACAGGGCACTCCCCCATCCCAGAGCACAGGGAACTCCCCCATCCCACAGCACAGAGCACTCCCCCATCCCACAGCACAGTGCACTCCCCCATCCCACAGCACAGTGCACTCCCCCATCGCACAGCACAGGGCACTACCCCCATCCCACAGCACAGGGCACTCCCCATACCACAGCACAGTGCACTCCCCCATCCCACTGCACAGGGCACTCCCCCATCCCACAGCACAGGGCACTCCCCCCATCCCACAGCACAGTGCACTCCCCCCATCCCACAGCAATGGGAACTCCCCACAGCACAGGGCACTCCCCCATCCCACAGCACTGGGAACTCCCCACAGCACAGGGCACTCCCCCATCCCACAGCACAGGGCACTCCCCCATCCCACAGCACAGGGCACTCCCCCCATCCCACAGCACAGGGCACTCCCCCATCCCACAGCACAGGGCACTCCCCCCATCTCACAACACAGGGCACTCCCCCCATCCCACAGCACAGAGCACTCCCCCATCCCACAGCACAGGGTACTCCCCCCATTCCACAGCACAGGGCACTCCCCCATCCCACAGCACAGGGCACTCCCCCCATCCCACAGCACAGGGCACTCCCCCATCCCACAGCACAGTGCACTCCCCCATCCCACTGCACAGGGCACTCCCCCATCCCACAGCACAGGGCACTCCCCCCATCCCACAGCACAGTGCACTCCCCCCATCCCACAGCAATGGGAACTCCCCACAGCACAGGGCACTCCCCCATCCCACAGCACTGGGAACTCCCCACAGCACAGGGAACTCCCCCATCCCACAGCACAGGGCACTCCCCCATCCCACACCACAGGGCACTCCCCCCATCCCACAGCACAGGGCACTCCCCCATCCCACAGCACAGGGCACTCCCCCCATCTCACAACACAGGGCACTCCCCCATCCCACAGCACAGAGCACTCCCCCATCCCACAGCACAGGGCACTCCCCCATCCCACAGCACAGGGCACTCCCCCCATCCCACAGCACAGGGCACTCCCCCATCCCACAGCAAAGGGCACTCCCCCCATCTCACAACACAGGGCACTCACCCCATCTCACAACACAGGGCACTCCCCCCATCCCACAGCAATGGGAACTCCCCACAGCACAGGGCACTCCCCCATCCCACAGCACAGAGCACTCCCCCATCCCAGAGCACAGGGCACTCCCCCATCCCACAGCACAGGGCACTCCCCCCATCCCACAGCACAGGGCACTCCCCCATTCCACAGCACAGAGCACTCCCCCATCCCACAGCACAGGGCACTCCCCCATTCCACAGCACAGGGCACTCCCCCATTCCACAGCACAGGGAACTCCCCCATCCCACAGCACAGAGCACTCCCCCATCCCAGAGCACAGGGCACTCCCCCATCCCAGAGCACAGGGAACTCCCCCATCCCACAGCACAGAGCACGCCCCCATCCCACAGCACAGGGCACTCCCCCATCCCAGAGCACAGGGAACTCCCCCATCCCACAGCACAGAGCACTCCCCCATCCCACAGCACAGTGCACTCCCCCATCCCACAGCACAGTGCACTCCCCCATCGCACAGCACAGGGCACTACCCCCATCCCACAGCACAGGGCACTCCCCATACCACAGCACAGTGCACTCCCCCATCCCACTGCACAGGGCACTCCCCCATCCCACAGCACAGGGCACTCCCCCCATCCCACAGCACAGTGCACTCCCCCCATCCCACAGCAATGGGAACTCCCCACAGCACAGGGCACTCCCCCATCCCACAGCACTGGGAACTCCCCACAGCACAGGGCACTCCCCCATCCCACAGCACAGGGCACTCCCCCATCCCACAGCACAGGGCACTCCCCCCATCCCACAGCACAGGGCACTCCCCCATCCCACAGCACAGGGCACTCCCCCCATCTCACAACACAGGGCACTCCCCCCATCCCACAGCACAGAGCACTCCCCCATCCCACAGCACAGGGTACTCCCCCCATTCCACAGCACAGGGCACTCCCCCATCCCACAGCACAGGGCACTCCCCCCATCCCACAGCACAGGGCACTCCCCCATCCCACAGCACAGTGCACTCCCCCATCCCACTGCACAGGGCACTCCCCCATCCCACAGCACAGGGCACTCCCCCCATCCCACAGCACAGTGCACTCCCCCCATCCCACAGCAATGGGAACTCCCCACAGCACAGGGCACTCCCCCATCCCACAGCACTGGGAACTCCCCACAGCACAGGGAACTCCCCCATCCCACAGCACAGGGCACTCCCCCATCCCACACCACAGGGCACTCCCCCCATCCCACAGCACAGGGCACTCCCCCATCCCACAGCACAGGGCACTCCCCCCATCTCACAACACAGGGCACTCCCCCATCCCACAGCACAGAGCACTCCCCCATCCCACAGCACAGGGCACTCCCCCCATCCCACAGCACAGGGCACTCCCCCATCCCACAGCACAGGGCACTCCCCCATTCCACAGCACAGGGAACTCCCCCATCCCACAGCACAGAGCACTCCCCCATCCCAGAGCACAGGGCACTCCCCCATCCCAGAGCACAGGGAACTCCCCCATCCCACAGCACAGAGCACTCCCCCATCCCACAGCACAGGGCACTCCCCCATCCCAGAGCACAGGGAACTCCCCCATCCCACAGCACAGAGCACTCCCCCATCCCACAGCACAGGGCACTCCCCCATCCCACAGCACAGTGCACTCCCCCATCGCACAGCACAGGGCACTACCCCCATCCCACAGCACAGGGCACTCCCCCATCCCACTGCACAGGGCACTCCCCCATCCCACAGCACAGGGCACTCCCCCCATCCCACAGCACAGTGCACTCCCCCCATCCCACAGCAATGGGAACTCCCCACAGCACAGGGCACTCCCCCATCCCACAGCACTGGGAACTCCCCACAGCACAGGGCACTCCCCCATCCCACAGCACAGGGCACTCCCCCATCCCACAGCACAGGGCACTCCCCCCATCCCACAGCACAGGGCACTCCCCCATCCCACAGCACAGGGCACTCCCCCATCCCACACCACAGGGCACTCCCCCCATCCCACAGCACAGGGCACTCCCCCATCCCACAGCACAGGGCACTCCCCCCATCTCACAACACAGGGCACTCCCCCCATCCCACAGCACAGAGCACTCCCCCATCCCACAGCACAGGGCACTCCCCCCATCCCACAGCACAGGGCACTCCCCCATCCCACAGCACAGGGCACTCCCCCATTCCACAGCACAGGGAACTCCCCCATCCCACAGCACAGAGCACTCCCCCATCCCAGAGCACAGGGCACACCCCCATCCCAGAGCACAGGGAACTCCCCCATCCCACAGCACAGAGCACTCCCCCATCCCACAGCACAGGGCACTCCCCCATCCCAGAGCACAGGGAACTCCCCCATCCCACAGCACAGAGCACTCCCCCATCCCACAGCACAGGGCACTCCCCCATCCCACAGCACAGTGCACTCCCCCATCGCACAGCACAGGGCACTACCCCCATCCCACAGCACAGGGCACTCCCCCATCCCACTGCACAGGGCACTCCCCCATCCCACAGCACAGGGCACTCCCCCCATCCCACAGCACAGTGCACTCCCCCCATCCCACAGCAATGGGAACTCCCCACAGCACAGGGCACTCCCCCATCCCACAGCACTGGGAACTCCCCACAGCACAGGGCACTCCCCCATCCCACAGCACAGGGCACTCCCCCATCCCACAGCACAGGGCACTCCCCCCATCCCACAGCACAGGGCACTCCCCCATCCCACAGCACAGGGCACTCCCCCCATCTCACAACACAGGGCACTCCCCCCATCCCACAGCACAGAGCACTCCCCCATCCCACAGCACAGGGCACTCCCCCCATTCCACAGCACAGGGCACTCCCCCATCCCACAGCACAGGGCACTCCCCCCATCCCACAGCACAGGGCACTCCCCCATCCCACAGCACAGGGCACTCCCCCATCCCACAGCACAGTGCACTCCCCCCATCCCACAGCAATGGGAACTCCCCACAGCACAGGGCACTCCCCCATCCCACAGCACTGGGAACTCCCCACAGCACAGGGAACTCCCCCATCCCACAGCACAGGGCACTCCCCCATCCCACACCACAGGGCACTCCCCCCATCCCACAGCACAGGGCACTCCCCCATCCCACAGCACAGGGCACTCCCCCCATCTCACAACACAGGGCACTCCCCCCATCCCACAGCACAGAGCACTCCCCCATCCCACAGCACAGGGCACTCCCCCCATCCCACAGCACAGGGCACTCCCCCATCCCACAGCACAGGGCACTCCCCCCATCCCACAGCACAGAGCACTCCCCCATCCCACAGCACAGGGCACTCCCCCCATCCCACAGCACAGGGCACTCCCCCATCCCACAGCACAGGGCACTCCCCCATCCCACAGCACAATGCACTCCCCCATCCCACTGCACAGGGCACTCCCCCATCCCACAGCACAGGGCACTCCCCCCATCCCACAGCACAGTGCACTCCCCCCATCCCACAGGAATGGGAACTCCCCACAGCACAGGGCACTCCCCCATCCCACAGCACTGGGAACTCCCCACAGCACAGGGCACTCCCCCATCCCACAGCACAGGGCACTCCCCCATCCCACAGCACAGGGCACTCCCCCCATCCCACAGCACAGGGCACTCCCCCATCCCACAGCACAGGGCACTCCCCCCATCTCACAACACAGGGCACTCACCCCATCTCACAACACAGGGCACTCCCCCCATCCCACAGCAATGGGAACTCCCCACAGCACAGGGCACTCCCCCATCCCACAGCACAGAGCACTCCCCCATCCCACAGCACAGGGCACTCCCCCATCCCACAGCACAGGGCACTCCCCCCATCCCACAGCACAGGGCACTCCCCCATCCCACAGCACAGAGCACTCCCCCATCCCACAGCACAGGGCACTCCCCCATTCCACAGCACAGGGCACTCCCCCATTCCACAGCACAGGGAACTCCCCCATCCCACAGCACAGAGCACTCCCCCATCCCAGAGCACAGGGCACTCCCCCATCCCAGAGCACAGGGAACTCCCCCATCCCACAGCACAGAGCACTCCCCCATCCCACAGCACAGGGCACTACCCCCATCCCACAGCACAGGGCACTCCCCCATCCCACAGCACAGTGCACTCCCCCATCCCACTGCACAGGGCACTCCCCCATCCCACAGCACAGGGCACTCCCCCCATCCCACAGCACAGTGCACTCCCCCCATCCCACAGCAATGGGAACTCCCCACAGCACAGGGCACTCCCCCATCCCACAGCACTGGGAACTCCCCACAGCACAGGGCACTCCCCCATCCCACAGCACAGGGCACTCCCCCATCCCACAGCACAGGGCACTCCCCCCATCCCACAGCACAGGGCACTCCCCCATCCCACAGCACAGGGCACTCCCCCCATCTCACAACACAGGGCACTCCCCCCATCCCACAGCACAGAGCACTCCCCCATCCCACAGCACAGGGCACTCCCCCCATTCCACAGCACAGGGCACTCCCCCATCCCACAGCACAGGGCACTCCCCCCATCCCACAGCACAGGGCACTCCCCCATCCCACAGCACAGTGCACTCCCCCATCCCACTGCACAGGGCACTCCCCCATCCCACAGCACAGGGCACTCCCCCCATCCCACAGCACAGTGCACTCCCCCCATCCCACAGCAATGGGAACTCCCCACAGCACAGGGCACTCCCCCATCCCACAGCACTGGGAACTCCCCACAGCACAGGGAACTCCCCCATCCCACAGCACAGGTTACTCCCCCATCCCACACCACAGGGCACTCCCCCCATGCCACAGCACAGGGCACTCCCCCATCCCACAGCACAGGGCACTCCCCCCATCTCACAACACAGGGCACTCCCCCCATCCCACAGCACAGAGCACTCCCCCATCCCACAGCACAGGGCACTCCCCCCATCCCACAGCACAGGGCACTCCCCCATCCCACAGCACAGGGCACTCCCCCCATCCCACAGCACAGAGCACTCCCCCATCCCACAGCACAGGGCACTCCCCCATCCCACAGCACAGGCCACTCCCCCATTCCCCAGCACAGGGCACTCCCCCATCCCACAGCACAGGGAACTCCCCCATCCCACAGCACAGAGCACTCCCCCATCCCAGAGCACAGGGCACTCCCCCATCCCAGAGCACAGGGAACTCCCCCATCCCACAGCACAGAGCACTCCCCCATCCCACAGCACAGGGCACTACCCCCATCCCACAGCACAGGGCACTCCCCCATCCCACAGCACAGTGCACTCCCCCATCCCACTGCACAGGGCACTCCCCCATCCCACAGCACAGGGCACTCCCCCCATCCCACAGCACAGTGCACTCCCCCCATCCCACAGCAATGGGAACTCCCCACAGCACAGGGCACTCCCCCATCCCACAGCACTGGGAACTCCCCACAGCACAGGGAACTCCCCCATCCCACAGCACAGGGCACTCCCCCATCCCACACCACAGGGCACTCCCCCCATCCCACAGCACAGGGCACTCCCCCATCCCACAGCACAGGGCACTCCCCCCATCTCACAACACAGGGCACTCCCCCCATCCCACAGCACAGAGCACTCCCCCATCCCACAGCACAGGGCACTCCCCCCATCCCACAGCACAGGGCACTCCCCCATCCCACAGCACAGGGCACTCCCCCCATCCCACAGCACAGAGCACTCCCCCATCCCACAGCACAGGGCACTCCCCCCATCCCACAGCACAGGGCACTCCCCCATCCCACAGCACAGGGCACTCCCCCATCCCACAGCACAATGCACTCCCCCATCCCACTGCACAGGGCACTCCCCCATCCCACAGCACAGGGCACTCCCCCCATCCCACAGCACAGTGCACTCCCCCCATCCCACAGGAATGGGAACTCCCCACAGCACAGGGCACTCCCCCATCCCACAGCACTGGGAACTCCCCACAGCACAGGGCACTCCCCCATCCCACAGCACAGGGCACTCCCCCATCCCACAGCACAGGGCACTCCCCCCATCCCACAGCACAGGGCACTCCCCCATCCCACAGCACAGGGCACTCCCCCCATCTCACAACACAGGGCACTCACCCCATCTCACAACACAGGGCACTCCCCCCATCCCACAGCAATGGGAACTCCCCACAGCACAGGGCACTCCCCCATCCCACAGCACAGAGCACTCCCCCATCCCACAGCACAGGGCACTCCCCCATCCCACAGCACAGGGCACTCCCCCCATCCCACAGCACAGGGCACTCCCCCATCCCACAGCACAGAGCACTCCCCCATCCCACAGCACAGGGCACTCCCCCATTCCACAGCACAGGGCACTCCCCCATTCCACAGCACAGGGAACTCCCCCATCCCACAGCACAGAGCACTCCCCCATCCCAGAGCACAGGGCACTCCCCCATCCCAGAGCACAGGGAACTCCCCCATCCCACAGCACAGAGCACTCCCCCATCCCACAGCACAGGGCACTACCCCCATCCCACAGCACAGGGCACTCCCCCATCCCACAGCACAGTGCACTCCCCCATCCCACTGCACAGGGCACTCCCCCATCCCACAGCACAGGGCACTCCCCCCATCCCACAGCACAGTGCACTCCCCCCATCCCACAGCAATGGGAACTCCCCACAGCACAGGGCACTCCCCCATCCCACAGCACTGGGAACTCCCCACAGCACAGGGAACTCCCCCATCCCACAGCACAGGGCACTCCCCCATCCCACACCACAGGGCACTCCCCCCATGCCACAGCACAGGGCACTCCCCCATCCCACAGCACAGGGCACTCCCCCCATCTCACAACACAGGGCACTCCCCCCATCCCACAGCACAGAGCACTCCCCCATCCCACAGCACAGGGCACTCCCCCCATCCCACAGCACAGGGCACTCCCCCATCCCACAGCACAGGGCACTCCCCCCATCCCACAGCACAGAGCACTCCCCCATCCCACAGCACAGGGCACTCCCCCATCCCACAGCACAGGCCACTCCCCCATTCCCCAGCACAGGGAACTCCCCCATCCCACAGCACAGAGCACTCCCCCATCCCAGAGCACAGGGCACTCCCCCATCCCAGAGCACAGGGAACTCCCCCATCCCACAGCACAGAGCACTCCCCCATCCCACAGCACAGGGCACTACCCCCATCCCACAGCACAGGGCACTCCCCCATCCCACAGCACAGTGCACTCCCCCATCCCACTGCACAGGGCACTCCCCCATCCCACAGCACAGGGCACTCCCCCCATCCCACAGCACAGTGCACTCCCCCCATCCCACAGCAATGGGAACTCCCCACAGCACAGGGCACTCCCCCATCCCACAGCACTGGGAACTCCCCACAGCACAGGGCACTCCCCCATCCCACAGCACAGGGTACTCCCCCATCCCACAGCACAGGGCACTCCCCCCATCCCACAGCACAGGGCACTCCCCCATCCCACAGCACAGGGCACTCCCCCCATCTCACAACACAGGGCACTCCCCCCATCCCACAGCACAGAGCACTCCCCCATCCCACAGCACAGGGCACTCCCCCCATTCCACAGCACAGGGCACTCCCCCATCCCACAGCACAGGGCACTCCCCCCATCCCACAGCACAGGGCACTCCCCCATCCCACAGCACAGTGCACTCCCCCATCCCACTGCACAGGGCACTCCCCCATCCCACAGCACAGGGCACTCCCCCCATCCCACAGCACAGTGCACTCCCCCCATCCCACAGCAATGGGAACTCCCCACAGCACAGGGCACTCCCCCATCCCACAGCACTGGGAACTCCCCACAGCACAGGGAACTCCCCCATCCCACAGCACAGGGCACTCCCCCATCCCACACCACAGGGCACTCCCCCCATGCCACAGCACAGGGCACTCCCCCATCCCACAGCACAGGGCACTCCCCCCATCTCACAACACAGGGCACTCCCCCCATCCCACAGCACAGAGCACTCCCCCATCCCACAGCACAGGGCACTCCCCCCATCCCACAGCACAGGGCACTCCCCCATCCCACAGCACAGGGCACTCCCCCCATCCCACAGCACAGAGCACTCCCCCATCCCACAGCACAGGGCACTCCCCCATCCCACAGCACAGGCCACTCCCCCATTCCCCAGCACAGGGCACTCCCCCATCCCACAGCACAGGGAACTCCCCCATCCCACAGCACAGAGCACTCCCCCATCCCACAGCACAGGGCACTCCCCCGTCCCACAGCACAGGGCACTCCCCCCATCCCACAGCACAGGGCACTCCCCCCATCTCACAACACAGGGCACTCCCCCCATCTCACAACACAGGGCACTCCCCCCATCCCACAGCAATGGGAAGTCCCCACAGCACAGGGCACTCCCCCATCCCACAGCACAGTGCACTCCCCCCATCCCACAGCAATGGGAACTCCCCACAGCACAGGGCACTCCCCCATCCCACAGCACAGGGCACTCCCCCATCCCACAGCACAAGACACTCCCCCATCTCACAACACAGGGCACTCCCCCCATCTCACAACACAGGGCACTCCCCCCATCTCACAACACAGGGCACTCCCCCCATCCCACAGCAATGGGAACTCCCCACAGCACAGGGCACTCCCCCATCCCACAGCACTTGGAACTCCCCACAGCACTGGGCACTCCCCCATCCCACAGCACAGGGCACTCCCCCATCCCACACCACAGGGCACTCCCCCCATCCCACAGCACAGGGCACTCCCCCATCCCACAGCACAGGGCACTCCCCCCATCTCACAACACAGGGCACTCCCCCCATCCCACAGCACAGAGCACTCCCCCATCCCACAGCACAGGACACTCCCCCATCCCACAGCACAGGGCACTCCCCCATCCCCCAGCCCAGGGCACTCCCCCATCCCACAGCACAGGGAACTCCCCCATCCCACAGCACGGAGCACTCCCCCATCCCACAGCACAGGGCACTCCCCCGTCCCACAGCACAGGGCACTCCCCCCATCCCACAGCACAGGGCACTCCCCCCATCTCACAACACAGGGCACTCCCCCCATCTCACAACACAGGGCACTCCCCCCATCCCACAGCAATGGGAACTCCCCACAGCACAGGGCACTCCCCCATCCCACAGCACAGTGCACTCCCGCCATCCCACAGCAATGGGAACTCCCCACAGCACAGGGCACTCCCCCATCCCACAGCACAGGGCACTCCCCCATCCCACAGCACAAGACACTCCCCCATCTCACAACACAGGGCACTCCCCCCATCTCACAACACAGGGCACTCCCCCCATCTCACAACACAGGGCACTCCCCCCATCCCACAGCAATGGGAACTCCCCACAGCACAGGGCACTCCCCCATCCCACAGCACTTGGAACTCCCCACAGCACAGGGCACTCCCCCATCCCACAGCACAGGGCACTCCCCCATCCCACACCACAGGGCACTCCCCCCATCCCACAGCACAGGGCACTCCCCCATCCCACAGCACAGGGCACTCCCCCCATCTCACAACACAGGGCACTCCCCCCATCCCACAGCACAGAGCACTCCCCCATCCCACAGCACAGGACACTCCCCCATCCCACAGCACAGGGCACTCCCCCATCCCCCAGCCCAGGGCACTCCCCCATCCCACAGCACAGGGAACTCCCCCATCCCACAGCACGGAGCACTCCCCCATCCCACAGCACAGGGTACTCCCCCGTCCCACAGCACAGGGCACTCCCCCCATCCCACAGCACAGGGCACTCCCCCCATCTCACAACACAGGGCACTCCCCCCATCTCACAACACAGGGCACTCCCCCCATCCCACAGCAATGGGAACTCCCCACAGCACAGGGCACTCCCCCATCCCACAGCACAGTGCACTCCCGCCATCCCACAGCAATGGGAACTCCCCACAGCACAGGGCACTCCCCCATCCCACAGCACAGGGCACTCCCCCATCCCACAGCACAAGACACTCCCCCATCTCACAACACAGGGCACTCCCCCCATCTCACAACACAGGGCACTCCCCCCATCTCACAACACAGGGCACTCCCCCCATCTCACAACACAGGGCACTCCCCCCTTATTTACTAGTTTAGTAAAGTCATTTCTCTATTGATTTATGCTTGACTGATTCTATATGAGTATGAGCGAGTCTCAGACTAAGTTTGACTGATGAATGGAAGGCCTCTCATATATGGAAAATGTATACATGCTGGAAAGTTATGGCAGCAGGGTCTTTCTTGGCCTAATTGTCTGCCAGCGTGATCCGCCCTTTGAATTGGTTCCAATGGCATTTATCAACAAGGGCCAAGACATCATGCAGAGCTTTGTTTATAAAGTGGACACTTCTAAATCAAATTTCCAGAGACATGAGGACTGTCTGCCTTCCCCACCATGTGCAGCAGAGACAAGCTGAGGTGGTGACTTAAGAACCCATTCACAATTAATGTGTTTGTTTATTTCCTGCCTGGCTAGAATGGAAATGTTGACCTGAACAGAGATGTTTTAAGGGCCCACCTGGGTTGCCATGGACAAAATAACTCTGATGTGATAAATCTGAGACAACTATGAAACAGTCCTCTTCATGTTGGTCTGGTCTATGTCCGAGGTTCTGCTGCCCTTGATCCAAGTCCCCTGGCCCAAATCACACTTCACTTCAGCAGCTGAACCAAAACCAGATGAATGAGGAGGGCATGGAGCTGGGCAATTAAATCTCAAGCACCTTAACATTGTGATTTATGCTAATGAGAGGCAGCTGGCCTGATCACATTTCAAATTTCAGTCGTTATGTTTGGTAAACGAGCTTCTCAGAGAGTTGGGCCGACAGAGCTGGATGGGACCGGCGGGAGACCCTGTTCACCTTCAGCCCGTTGCATTCCAGCTTACAGATGAGTTCAATCTCTGCAGGGAAGGGCCGGCAGGCGGCCCTCATGGGGCTCTCCATGCAGACCGCTCAGGAGGGAGAGTGAGAGAAGAGAGTCTATGAGGGAAGCCTGGCTTGTTGAAACACGGGCTCCATGTGTTAAAATATTGGCTTCCTCTGATTTCAGAGTAAGGGCCCCGTCCACTATAGACACAGTTTATTGCATGGCCAGAAGACACACAAACAGAGTCGCTGAGCCCCTGCCGTGCAACCCCAAACATCAGAAACAAGACAAAAACTCTGAGCGCTACCCACACAACACATAGTCCCCCTCAAGTCCCCGCAGAGACCTTACTGATCAGCCTCAACCAACACTGGACCCTGGATGGTCAGTAGGGTCATTGAGTCATACGTACGTATACCTAACAAACACAGACTCATAACACATGGAAAAATAAAGTTTGGTGGGATGAATTGAGTCCTTTTGTGCTGCAGAAAGGCCCTGACTTCAGGCCTTACCTCATTTGCTGCAGCTGGCCCCTGGATCCCTATAACACGGCCAGGAGTCATCCATATCACACACTTTGCTGTGGGAGTAGCATGTGCATTATGTACTGGCAGTGCCTTTGCCAAGAAGATGTTAAGAGCAAGCACTTGTCCAGTTCATGAAGGTTTGGGAGGGTCAAAGGGGTGATTTTCATTAAGAGGTTGTGGATTTGAGGGAGCTCTACTCGGAAGTTCTTAATCTGGTCACGTCATCTCTGTGTGGCTAGTGCATGAAGTCTTTTTTAACCTTAAACAACTCATACCCGCAAATGAATGAAACGATCATTCAGCTGTGAAATAATGCAGTGTGGATGTAATGCTAGTACTGGATGACATACTTGAAACTCATTGCCAAGGGTGCTGAGTTCTGTGTAACTTTGAAGTGTTACTAGACTCCCACTCTCATTTTAACAGAGTTGAGAAATGTTTCCACTTCTTCTCCACAATCCAGGAACTGAACAATGACACACGTACACAAACACAAAGTCTATATCGGTGTAGTGTAGTGCTCTCTCAAGCCAGTACTCGCAATTCCACATAAAACATTTAAAAAGCCAAGTATGAGTATCATGAAAGGAGAAGTGGCTGTCTTAAAGGCAGGTTACCGTTTTTCGTCTTATATCTTGTTCTGGAGGCAGCTCTGCAGAGTGGTCACAGGTTGGCACAACCACAAAGTCATACAATTTTGACTTTGCTGCTGGCCTATCTCGTGGAAATTGCTCTGTTCTACCTCCAGGACAAGACTCATCCCAATAAATGTCAACCTTCGCCCATGTGACCTAGTTCCATTGCCCCAATCTGACAGCACCTCATTCGTGCGGTACAAGCTGGGGAGGACACCTCAGTCTAAGCACATTACAGTTATCTTCCACCGCTTCCTTTTGGTCAGGGACTGGCTCTTCTATGTAAAGTTTTTACGATGGAGGTCTAAAATGATATCTGCTCCAAGGAGAAGCTGTAAAAAAAAAGATAATTAATAGAATGGATATTCTATTTAAGCTGTTCCAAAATGTTATTCCATCAAAACGAGTCCCATTTCTCTTTAGCTTATAAGATTTGTATTCCCTCCCCTTTTCCCCGGGTCTTGACTGCTGCCCAGCCTGAACAATATCTGTATTATGTCTGCAGTTGGGCAGATAAAAGGGAGCTGAGGACCTTGGTACAAATGGCAAAAGGTAGCTAAAAGATTGACATTCCACATGGTCTCCTCCATCAAGGGTAGTCACTGAGGCTGGTTCAAATTGAACACTTACAATTCCGGAGCCATGGCTTAGAATGTACTGTTGATACTTGATTACAATGAGGACCCTACATTCTGAGTGTAATGATACTGTTTGGGTTTCTAATGGGAACACTTGAACTCTGACCCCAAGGCAGCACTCTAATGGTGACGGCTCATTCAGTCATTGTGCCTCTGACCAAACTAACACAAATGTGTCACTACTGGAACAGTTCCACTGACAGGCAAATCCTTCAGTGTTTGTTCCCGGATAGAATTGATTAGAAGGTGTCAAATCCATAGAATATGATGACTCAATGGCCCCACAATGCTGACACAGCCTCAATGGCCTCTCATTTCACAGCACAGAGTGATCATTCAAGGGAGGGATCAGTGAGGCCCAAAGCAAAGGCACAAAGACCAGCCTGGCCTCAGAGCCATACAAAGCATACTTTACATATTCCAGAGCACCTCCAAGACGTATGACACCTACTAATTGTCTAGTTACTTTAGACAGAAACAAAAGTAGGAAGTTGGTCGGGGAGGATGGATGGGTGTAATCCGCGACAAGCTAGCAATCTGAAGGTTGCGTGTTCGAGTCACGTTAGGGACAGCTGTAGCATTTTAGCTAACCCTTCCCCTAAACCCTTATTCTAAACTTTACCAAATTCACCTAACCACCATGTTACGCTCGTTGAAAGATGAAGACGAAGGTGCAGCGTGGTAGACGTACATTTTACTTTTATTTAAAATTACACAAAAAAAATACAAAAAAATTACAAAACGAACGTAAAGCTCTGTAGCGCTAAACAGCAACTATACAAAGACAAGATCCCACAACTGAAGGTGGGAAAAAGGGCTGCCTAAGTATGATCCCCAATCAGAGACAAAGATAGACAGCTGCCTCTGACTGGGAACCACACCCGGCCAACAAAGAAATAGACAAACTAGAATGCTCACCCAAATCACACCCTGACCTAACCAGAAGTATAAAGGCTCTCTAAGGTCAGGGCGTGAGAGTACCCCCTCCCCCAAAGGTGCGGACTCCGGCCGCAAAACTTGACTCTATAGGGGAGGGTCTGGGTGGGCATCTATCCTCGGTGGCGGCTCCGGTTCGGGACGTAGCCCCGTTCCGCACGCTGATCCCTCCGCTTCCGTGGAACCGGACCGTGGATCCGGACCGTGGATCGTCGCCGGAGACTCCGGACCGTGGATCGTTGCCGGAGACTCCGGACCGTGGATCGTTGCCGGAGGAACCGGACCGTGGATCATCGCCGGAGGCTCTGGACTTGGAACCCCCGCTGGAGGCTCTGGACTGCAGACCGCCGCTGGAGGCTCTGGACTGCAGACCGCCGCTGGAGGCTCTGGACTGCAGACCGCCGCTGGAGGCTCTGGACTGCAGACCGCCACTGGAGGCTGGACTGCAGACCGCCGCTGGAGGCTCTGGACTGCAGACCGCCGCTGGAGGCTCTGGACTGCAGACCGTCGCTGGAGACTCTGGAATGCAGACCTTCTCAGGAGGTTCCGGACTGTGGACCGTCTCAGGAGGTTCCGGACTGTGGACCGTCTCAGGAGGTTCCGGACCGTGGACCATCACTGCAGGCTCCGTGCCGTGGATCATCACTGCAGGCTCCGGGCCGTGGATCATCACTGGAGGCTCCGGGCCGTGGATCATCACTGGAGGCTCCGGACCGTGGATCATCACTGGAGGCTCCGGACCGTGGATCATCACTGGAGGCTTCGTGCCATGGATCACCACTGGAGGCTTCGTGCGTGGAGCAGGCACAGGACGTACTAGGCTGGAGACACACACTGGAGGCCGGGTGCATGGAGCTGGCACAGGATATACTGGACCGTGGAGGCGCACTGGGGGTCTGGAGCACAGAGCTGGCACAACCCGTCCTGGCTGAATGCTCACTTTAGCCCGGCAAGTGCGGGGCGCTGGCACAGGACGCACTGGGCTGTGAAGGTGCACTGGCGACACAGTGCGTAGAGCCGGCGCAGGATATCCTGGACCGAGGAGGCATACTGGAGACCAGGAGCGCTGAGCCGGCACAACCCGTCCTGGCTGGATGCTCACTTTAGCCCAACACGTGCGGAAAGCAGGCACAGAATGCACCGGGCTAAGGGTGCGCACTGAAGGCACGGTGCGCAGAACCGGAAAACATGGTATCTGAACCGTGACCTACTCCTCATCGTAATTACAGGGAGTTGGTTCTTGTTCCCACCTTTGCTCCACTCGCCACCCCGTGTTGCCCCCCACTTTTTTTTTAGGCTGCCTCTCGGGCTTCCGTCGTCTCCTTGATTCCTGGTTTCGTCGTCGTTCCTCTCTCGCTGCCTCCGCCTGCTTCCATGGCAGGGTGTTGTCCCCTGCCATAACCTCCTCCCATGTCCATGATGTCCTCTACTCACTTTTCTCCCGGGCCCAGGATCCCTGCTCCTCCTGACCACGCTGCTTGGTCCTTTGGTGGTGGGATCTCCTGTTACGCTCGTTGAAAGATGAAGACCAAGGTGCAGCGTGGTAGGCGTACATTTCACTTTTATTTAAAATGACACCAAAAAAAAAAAAAAAATACAAACGAACATAAAGCTCTGTAGCGCTAAACAGCAACTATACAAAGACAAGATCCCACAACTGAAGGTGGGAAAAAGGGCTGCCTAAGTATGATCCCCAATCAGAGACAACGATAGACAGCTGCCTCTGATTGGGAACCATACCTGGCCAAAAAAGAAATAGACAAACTAGAAAGCCCACCCAAATCACACCCTGACCTAACCAAATAGAGAAATAAAAAGGCTCTCTAAGGTCAGGGCGTGACACACCATTTATTTTCCCCCCCATACTTCTTCTTTGTTGTTACAACGCAACAAGGTTCTTAATGATTTTCTGAGGTCCTTAATGATCTTCTTGACCTTCCTTTGACACCGGGTGCTGTAGATGTTCTGGAGGGCAGGCAGAGTGCCGCCGGTGATGCGTTTGGTTGCATGCACCACCCTCTGGAAAGCCATGCGGTTGAGGGTGGAGCAGTTGTCTTACCAGGCGGTGCTGCAGCCCGACAGAATGCTCTCAATGGTGCACCTGTAGAAGTTCATGAGGGTCTTAGGGGCCATGCCAAAATGTATGATACGTAACTTACGTCATCCAATTCATATGCTATTGTACAACCAGGTAAGATATTTTACGACCGCTATTCCATTTATAATGTAACCTAACGTAACATATCATACTGAATGGAGTATTACATATTTACATACATTATAATACGAAATGCACTGAGACCATGTTGCAGAGACAGACATACTCTCACACACATGCACACATGCATAGGTTATGTAATACATGTATATCAATTTGTATTTGTATAAAAAATATAAACAGTTATTTATGTGTATTTGCATTTATAACATGACTCTTGGTTGCAGTCATATACTACTAAATAGTGCACTGTTTGTATTGTAATTGTCACGATCGTCTTGAGGATAATGAGTGGACCAAGGCGCAGCGTGTGAAAAATACATCTCTTTTATTTGAGACAAGTGAAACACGAAACAAACACTTATAACAAAACGAAACAACAAACGACCGTGAAGCTACAAACGTAAGTGCAATACAAAAGCTACAAACGTTCTACATAGACAATTACCCACAAAACCCAATGCTTATGGCTGCCTTAAATATGGCTCTCAATCAGAGACAATGAACCACAGCTGCCTCTAATTGAGAACCAATCCAGGCAGCCATAGACATACAAACACCTAGACAAGACACTGACCCATTTAACATACAAACCCCTAGACAATCCAAAAACACATACATTCCCCATGTCACACCTTGACCTAACTAAAATAATAAAGAACACAAAGAATACTAAGGCCAGGGCGTGACAGTAATTTATGTTCTGAGTAACTGTACTGTTTGTCTACTGCCAGCTATCATTTTGTTTTCTGTTTGAAATTGATAGGAGTGGCTTGGTTGTCATGCTGGAGTTTTTTGAGGACTCTGTGGAAAAGCTTCAGAGAGATCGAGAGACTCTCTTCTAGAACAACACACTCCTACAGAGCAGCAAAGACAGTAGCAGAGAAACCCCTCACTAACTGACCCTCTGAACTCATATCAAAGCTCAACAGACACAACACTCAATCCACCAAACTCATTGAGCGCATGTACAGTAGGCTATGTTATAGACCTAGCAATTACCACCAATGCTTTATCAGATGATAGTGGTCAATTAGCCAGGGAGTGTTTACTGCATAGACAATATAACATGTTCTATATCTATGATGTTAGGAGCAACCTTAGGAGCCTCCCAGACAATAGAGGCCAGGGGCAGGCCAACCACCCTGACGCCCAGGGCAACACACCAGGGGATCGGAATGAGCACCATCGAATCAACCCCAGAGTCATAAGACAACTGCAGCTTCCGGTTTAATTAGATTTCCCATGGGCAAGAGGAGCAGAAGCGCTAATCAGCTCCAGTATATCTCCACTACACAGCCCATGTCAGCCCTGCTCTCCTCTCCTGACACACTGGACAGTACACAGCCCTGGTCAGCTCTGCTCTCCTCTCCTCACACACTGGACAGTACACAGCCCTGGTCAGCCCTGCTCTCCTCTCCTCACACACTGGACAGTACACAGCCCTGGTCAGCTCTGCTCTCCTCTCCTGACACACTGGACAGTACACAGACCTGGTCAGCTCTGCTCTCCTCTCCTGACACACTGGACAGTACACAGACCTGGTCAGCCCTGCTCTCCTCTCCTCACACACTGGACAGTACACAGACCTGGTCAGCTCTGCTCTCCTCTCCTCACACACTGGACAGTACACAGCCCTGGTCAGCTCTGCTCTCCTCTCCTGACACACTGGACAGTACACAGCCCATGTCAGCCCTGCTCTCCTCTCCTCACACACTGGACAGTACACAGCCCTGGTCAGCTCTGCTCTCCTCTCCTCACACACAGAACAGTACACAGACCTGGTCAGCTCTGCTCTCCTCTCCTGACACACTGGACAGTACACAGACCTGGTCAGCTCTGCTCTCCTCTCCTGACACACTGGACAGTACACAGCCCTGGTCAGCTCTGCTCTCCTCTCCTGACACACTGGACAGTACACAGCCCTGGTCAGCTCTGCTCTCCTCTCCTGACACACTGGACAGTACACAGCCCTGGTCAGCCCTGCTCTCCTCTCCTGACACACTGGACAGTACACAGCCCTGGTCAGCTCTGTCCTCCTCTCCTGACACACTGGACAGTACACAGACCTGGTCAGCCCTGCTCTCCTCTCCTGACACACAGGGCAGTACACAGACCTGGTCAGCCCTGCTCTCCTCTCCTCACACACTGGACAGTACACAGCCCATGTCAGCCCTGCTCTCCTCTCCTGACACACTGGACAGTACACAGACCTGGTCAGCCCTGCTCTCCTCTCCTGACACACAGGGCAGTACACAGACCTGGTCAGCCCTGCTCTCCTCTCCTCACACACTGGACAGTACACAGCCCTGGTCAGCCCTGCTCTCCTCTCCTGACACACAGGGCAGTACACAGACCTGGTCAGCCCTGCTCTCCTCTCCTGACACACTGGACAGTACACAGCCCTGGTCAGCTCTGCTCTCCTCTCCTGACACACTGGACAGTACACAGCCCTGGTCAGCCCTGCTCTCGTCTCCTCACGCACTAGACATGTTTGGGTTGGAAATTATCATGACTCTGAAGGGGAGAAGCTGAGCAGAGCAGGAGCGAGCTTGGTGGGTCCAATGCTCCTCTGTCAGCTGTTACTCAGAGGAAAGACAGCTGGCTTTGCTACTCCCAAACACACAGTGAAGTTATGATGATTGTCCTGCATGTAGTAACTTCTGTTCATTAATTCCCAAGAAACTAGGTCAAAGAAAGACAAACATAGCCTACTTCACTTACGTGGGATAGAAAACAAATGGACAGACCATGCATGCTAACCCAACTAGCCATTTACTGTTGTGATTTTTGGAAGATGTGTGTAACAGTAATGGTGTTGGCATGGTGGAGACAGGAGAGGAAAGACATACTGTATAAGTGTATCATTGTGGTTTGGATGGAATGATGCGGCCAACTCTCTATTGGTTGTTTAAGATCTTATGGGAGAAAATAAATGTTGCTTCCAGACAGTCAAGGACAGGGAAACTGATGATGCAGCATGAATGAAAGGGGAAGATGAATGGGATTTGTTATATAACTTCTCTAGTTTTCCAAGAACTCAAATTGAGCTTTAATTATGTGTGCATTACCCATATCCCCCACATTGTGTGACACAAAGATCATATTGTTATGTCAATGTTCAATTATGAGTGTTTGCTGTTCTACTACTACTCAATAGTTAGCCGTTTATTAAGTGCTATATTATACATGCATGACAAATTGACTTAATCTAGCATAGCCTACTAAATCTAAATTTGCCTTGATTAGAATGACCATTACAAAAGACTCGCAGAATATACAATTGTCTAATTCCCAGAAAATCTGAACGCTGTAGCCTTCTGTAGTATCCAAATTGCGTGCTACACGTGCGTTTTATTCAATGGCAGAATAGACGAGCGTATTTTATTAACACACAAGGAAATATTATATCATACTGTAACTTGGTAGAAATTGCGTGGCCGCTGGGCGCTTGGACCGAGGGGGGCTGAGCGTAGGCATCAATAAGACCACGAAGGGGGAGTTTCTTCTTGTAAAATGCACGCAAAGCCTCACAAAAATTCCCGGTGATTTCAGATCCAAGAAGGTGGTTTTATCCATGGGAGCACCATTCAAAGTCGAGAACTTTCACTTCGAGTAGTACTGCGGCTCCAACCCTGGAATCTCATTGCATGAACTATTACAGATGGATTAAAATGTATCTGAAATAATTTTAATAATCTATTGTTTTTGTAAGTACAGGGAAGCTTTACATTTTCGATTTTATGAGCATATGTTAATCCTGCGAATTGATATACTTATATTTGAGATATTGAATCCATTCTGCGCAATGCTTACCTGGACATTATGAAGAGCATTTTGCATGCTTGGGAAAGTATAGGCCTACATTGCAGCTACATAATTCTGTCCGCTTCAATTTAACCACTTGATATCGCGCGTGGCTATCGAAAAAAACTGAATCTTGATACGTCTCCAGCGTACACGCAGCGGCAATTACATTTTTGACAAAAATATGAACCGGTTGTGTTTTGCAGTTTTAGTGGTTTTAACCATTGCAGTTGTACGAATGTGTGACTGTCGGAAGGACTCAACAGGTGGTGGACAGGAGATGTGGGATCAGCTCCGGGCGCGAGCCAGGGGGCAAGGTCACTCCGCAGGGGGAGCGAACGACGCTGACCACGCCAGACCATCCAGAGAAAGCTCGCACAGGTCCTCTCACAATGTATCGCACTCCGGTCGCGTGGCTCCAGTCAGCTCATTATATCAACGAGATAACAGGCACACGACGGTAATTAAACCAGTTCCAGCTCCCAATACAGAAGCTTCCCACCCGGCGGACGATTCCACCGTTGCACTAGATGCTGCCCGTAGAGCCGCAAGACAGCTCCGTACCCATCACTCATCACAGTACAGACCCCGAATAATTTACAGACAGAGGAACAAATCCAGCTCCACGCACACCAGGCGCCTTGCAGGGTAAGATTTTGCTTGTTATCGGTATTTTGCCTGCAGGAGTGCGTTTGAGTTTGTCTACAGATGTAGGATCTTAATTTGAGCCAGTATGCTACAGCAGGAAAATAATCCTTTAGGGTTTGATACATTTTTCGTAAGGGAAAATCAAGACTGACATTTCAACGTGGAAATTACAAACTTCTCAAGCCTTTGTAAACCTCAAATACACTACAAGTCAAACACACTCCTGCAACAGTGTGATGAAATTAAGATCCTACATCTGTACCAATCATTTAAATCATTTTTTTTTAAACATAAAACCTGCTGTCTCTTCCCGGGGTTGTAAAGTGAGTATAGGGTTCAGTGAGTGTAGGCCTAGGGTAGTTATGAACACCTGTATCAAGGCTACATATTCGTCATTGGTGTTCAGAGACAGTGATTGATGTTGGTGTCCTGTGGGGAATGTCATGAATAAACACAAGTCTATTAGAGTGAAACTTTTGCTTAGTTGGTAGGCATACACTTGCTGTTACTCTGCTATACAACAATGATTGTATTATACCATCGAGCAGGGTTCCCCAACAGGGGGTGATTTTATTTGAACCCCCAAGTTTTCTGAGCAAAAAATATATGAAAACAACCCAAACATTTTTTAAACATCAAATCAAATCAAATGTATTTATAAAGCCCTTCTTACATCAGCTGATATCTCAAAGTGCTGTACAGAAACCCAGCCTAAAACCCCAAACAGCAAGCAATGCAGGTGTAGAAGCACGGTGGCTAGGAAAAACTCCCTAGAAAGGCCAAAACCTAGGAAGAAACCTAGAGAGGAACCAGGCTATGAGGGGTGGCCAGTCCTCTTCTGGCTGTGCTGGGTGGAGATTATAACAGAACATGGCCAAGATGTTCAAATGTTCATAAATGACCAGCATGGTCAAATAATAATAATCACAGTAGTTGTCGAGGGTGCAGCAAGTCAGCACCTCAGGAGTAAATGTCAGTTGGCTTTTCATAGCCGATCATTAAGAGTATCTCTACCACTCCTGCTGTCTCTAGAGAGTTGAAAGACCGTAAAAACACCAGCAAATCAGCTCCGAGTGATTTACATTTTTGAAATCTGTGCCAAAGTATTCCCCCACGTAATAAAGAGATGTGTGATTGTATGCAAATGTAAACAAGGTTTGAAATTATTAGGTTTTAGTCAAATGTTATATTTGTTTGGAGTTCTTGTGGTCAATTTGCAATCTAAAAATGATTTGTAATTATGTTCCAGCCCCCTGACCATCCGCTCAAGAAAAAATCGTCCCACAGCTGAATCTAGTTGGTGATCTGTAGCCTATGCAGTTGTGTGCTTGCTATCTGAAAACTGGGCGCTTATTTCACACATACAGGCTGGGAAACATTGGCTATATTGTATTCATGGATGTCAAGGGAAGCCAGGCTTCCCCTTTGTCTCTGTATGTGTAGGCCATCTATCTGATGCTGTCTGGTCCAAAAGAGTATGATATTGTTGCGCCTCTAGCATTGAGTGCAAGGGAAGCCAGCGAGCATTTGGCCTCCCTTGATATTTTTTTTGTATAAAATAATAGCCAATCAATGTTGAGCTAAACTGAATGAGCTCAACTGTGAACGGCCCTGGCGCACCAAAACAAAAGTGTCAAGGGAAGCCAGTTTGTATTTGGCTTCACTCCAATCACATCGCACGAGAGCATACGTTTTGACAGAAACTTTGCGCATCTCGTTGTGTTGTTGGCCTCCGGTGGCTAGCTAGCTAGCTAAAATTGGCCCTTTCCTAAATTAGCCATGGATGGAGATAGGGATTTGGACTCGGCCTTAGGCCTATATATCACGGTCGCAAGGCATATGAACTAACAGGTCATAGAGCAAGTAATGCAATTATCACGACACATAGGTTGTAATATGGCATTTTTTTCTGGCTTTGCTTCCCCAGTGATTTTACCCACCCACCTCTACTGTATATTGTTCTAGTCTAATCTAATTAATGAAATAACTCTATATATTGAAGAAAAATATAAACGCAACATGCAACGTTTCAAAGATCTTATTGAGTTACAGTTCATATAAAGAAATTAGTCAATTGAAATAAACGAATTAGGTCCTAATCTATGGATTTCACATGACTGGGAATACAGATATGCATATATTGGTCACAGATACCTTTAAAAAAAGGTAGGGGTGTGGATCAGAAAACCATTCAGTATCTGGTGTGACCACCATTTGCCTCATGCAGCGCGATCACATCTCCTTCACATAGAGTTGATCAGGCTGTTGATTGTGTCCTGTGGAATGTTGTCCCACTCCTCTTCAATGGCTGTGAGAAGTTGCTTGATATTGGCGGAAAGTGGAACACACTGTTGTACACGTCAATCCAGAGCATCCCAAACATGCTCAATGTGTGACATGTCTGGTGAGTACAGTATGCAGGCCATGGGAGAATTGGGACATTTTCAGTTTCCAGGAATTGTGCACAGATCCTGCGCCATGGGGCCATGCATTATCATTCTGAAACATGAGGTGACGGCGGCGGATGAATGGCACAACAATAGGCCTCAGGATCCCGTCATGGTATCTCTGTGCATTCAAATTGCCATCGATAAAATGCAATTGTGTTCATTGTAGCTAATGCCTGCCCATACCATAACCCCACCGCCACTCTGTTCACAACATTGGCATCAGCAAACCGCTCACCCACACAACGCCATACACGTGGTCTGCGGTTGTGAGGCCGGTTGGACGTACTGCCAAATTCTCTAAAACAACGTTGGAGGTGGCTTATGGTAGAGAAATTAACATTCACTTCTCTGGCAACAGCTCTGGTGGACATTCCTGCAGTCAGCATGCCAATTGCACACTCCCTCAAAACTTGAGACATCTGTGGTATTACAAATTTTAGAGTGTATTTTTATCACCCCCAGCACCTGTGTAATGATCATGCTGTTTAATCAGCTTCTTGATATTCCACATCTGTCAGGTGGATGAATTATCTTGGCAAAGGAAAAATGCCCACTAACAGAGATGTAATCAAATGTGTGCACAACATTTGAGAGAAATAAGCTTTTTGTGCATATTGAACATTTCTGGGATATTTTATTTCAGCTCATGAAACATGGGACCAACACTTTACATGTTGTGTTTATATTTTTGTTCAGTGTAATTTCTCTTTGGTCTCTCTCTCTGTTTTCATCATTTTCAGTCGATTCGCAAGTCACTGAATCTCACCTGAGAAATCATCCGAGCTAGGGAAACAGCACCCCTTTGTCTCAGTATGTGTAGCCCATGTATCTGATGCTGTCTGGACCAAAAGAGTATAACATATTGTCGCCGTAGCATTTGATTGATTGATACCAGCAAGCATTTAGCCTCCCTTGATTTTTTCTAAAAGTATTAGCCAATCAGCGTTAAGCTGAGCTAAACTGTGGGTTGCCCTGGTGCAGCAAAACCTCCCCCAAGGGAGGCCAGTTGGAATTTGGCTTCACACCAATCAAATCACTTCCTAAGCAAAATGTCATTTTCAGAAAAACGTGTCTGTTTCTGTGCTGCTTATGTTTATGTCCTGCAGTAGCTAGCTTGCTAAATCGGCCCTTTCTTAAGCCATGGATGGAGATGGGGATTTGGACTTTTGATTTAATTCTCTCTACAGGCCAATGATTATGACGGCGATTCTGATCTAACCATAAATTAATATGTTGTGCCACTGGCCAAACAGAACCACCATCGGTTGTGTCCATTAAAACCTATTTATTTTTGCTAAATGAACCCTTGTGCAGCCAACCCTGTTTGTTCCACAAGACAAAGCATGGCACACATAGGAGAGAGGTGTTTACATTATAATCAGAATGGACTTTAAAAGTTCACCTTGGGTTACAGACATTACCTGAATGTTAAATGGAATATTCTTGTTTGAGTATGTCATTACAGGGCCGCTCACCGAGCCCTATAGGAATCAGGTTATATATATGGCCAATTTCTGAGGGACACTTTATTAGCAATATGAGGATCCATTCTAATTGGGGGATGAAAGCACATACACTGCTGTATAGGCATGGTGAGGAATGCCTAGCGGACTCAATGTCTGACATTGAGTGCCCTGATTTCAACCCCCGTTCTGCTTTTGATATCTTGCTCAGGTAGGCTTTGTTGCTTGGTTCCAGAAAAGCAAACACAACACATACATTGGTCTATGGTTCCCATAGCCTTTCACAGGGAGATTTAGAGACACTCAAGCACCAGTGTGTTCAGCACTAGAGGTCGACCGATTAATCGGAATGGCCGATTAATTAGGGCCGATTTCAAGTTTTCAAAACAATCGGGAATCGGTATTTTTGGACACCGATTTGGCCGTTTTTTGTTGTTGTTTTTTTTACACCTTTATTTAATCTTTATTTAACTAGGCAAGTCAGTTAAGAACACATTCTTATTTCCAATGATGGCCTAGGAACGGTCGGTTAACTGCCTTGTTCAGGGACAGAACGACAGATTTTTACCTTGTCAGCTCAGGGATTCAATCTTGCAACCTTACAATTAACTAGTCCAACGCTCTAACCACCTGCTTTACATTGCACTCCACGAGGAGCCTGCCTGTTACGCGAATGCAGTAAGAAGCCAAGGTAAGTTGCTAGCTAGCATTAAACGTATCTTATAAAAAACAATCAATCAATCAATCAATCATAATCACTAGTTAACTACACATGGTTGATGATATTACTAGTTTATCTAGCGTGTCCTGCGTTGCATATAATCGATGTGGTGCGCATTCGCGAAACAGGACTGTCGTTGCTCCAACGTGCACCTAACCATAAACATCAATGCCTTTCTTAAAATCAATACACAGAAGTATATTTTTTTATACCTGCATATTTAGCTAAAAGAAATCCAGGTTAGCAGGCAATATTAACCAGGTGAAATTGTGTCACTTCTCTTGCGTTCATTGGACGCAGAGTCAGGGTATATGCAACAGTTTGGGCCGCCTGGCTCATTGCGAACTAATTTGCCAGAATTTTACGTAATTATGACATAACATTGAAGGTCGTGCAATGTAACAGGAATATTTAGACTTATGGATGCCACTCGTTAGATAAAATACGGAACGGTTACGTATTTCACTGAAAGAATAAACGTTTTGTTTTCGAGATGATAGTTTCCTGATTCGACCATATTAATGACGTAAGGCTCGTATTTCTGTGTGTTATTATGTTATAATTAAGTCTATGATTTGATAGAGCAGTCTGACTGAGCGGTGGTAGGCAGCAGCAGGCTCGTAAGCATTCATTCAAACAGCACTTTCGCGCGTTTTGCCAGCAGCTCTTCGCAATGCTTCAAGCATTGCGTTGTTTATGACTTCAAGCCTATCAACTCCCGAGATTAGGCTGGTGTAACCGATGTGAAATGGCTAGCTAGTTAGCGGGGTGCACGCTAATAGCATTTCAAACATCACTCGCTCTGAGACTTGTAGTAGTTGTTCCCCTTGCTCTGCATGGGTAACGCTGCTTCGAGGGTGGCTGTTGTCGATGTGTTCCTGGTTCGAGCCCAGGTAGGAGCGAGGAGAGGGACAGAAGCTATACTGTTACACTGGCAATACTAAAGTACCTATAAGAACATCCAATAGTCAAAGGTATATGAAATACAAATCGTATAGAGAGAAATAGTCCTATAATTCCTATAATAACTACAACCTAAAACTTCTTACCTGGGAATATTGAAGACTCATGTTAAAAGGAACCACCAGCTTTCATATGTTCTCATGTTCTGAGCAAGGAACTTAAACGTTAGCTTTCTTACATGGCACATATTGCACTTTTACTTTCTTCTCCAACACATTGTTTTTGCATTATTTAAACCAAATTGAACATGTTTCATTATTTATTTGAGGCTAAATTGATTTTATTGATATATTATATTAAGTTAAAATAAGTGTTCATTCAGTATTGCTGTAATTGTCATTATTACAAATACATTTTAAAAATCGTCCGATTAATCGGTATCGGCTTTTTTGGGTCCTCCAATAATCGGTATCGGCGTTGAAAAATCATAATCGGTCGACCTCTATTCAGCACCAATGTCTCTTTTACTGTAACTGAAAGCAGCGTATGAAGCACTCACGTCAACACAACACTATGGGCTTGATTCCATCATACTTTATAACCAAAAACATCTTATTTATTGTGCTTTAAGAATGCACGTTTGGATTCATGTACTCAGCAAGCCAATGTTACAAAATGTGAATAAAAAATTAATTCCAATCCATGTGGCTGTAAACATGCTTTTTCACTGCACAAACAGCAGGTGCGCAACTTTCACTGGGGACGGGGCATGCCCCCCCCCCCCCCCCCCACACATTCTGAAATTGCAATTTTGTCCCCCACGGTTTTATCATTTGAATGTGATACAAAACGATGCACCGGTGTGCTTTAGGACCATGCGGACGCCTCCGAGTGATCGGGTAGGCTGTTTAAGTGTTTATCCCACTGGATAAAAAAATAAAAAATAATATTATGACCCCCCCACTTCTAAAACCAAAGTTGTGCCCCTGACAGAAAGAGTGTTATTATTTGTTTATCCAGAAACCTAGTTACTAGTTTGATTGAATAGGGCACTGTGAGTTTAAGGGGGTGTAACAGTTAAGGTGCCATAAATCTTCAGAGGCATTACCCCGTGGTAATTCAATTTTTTTTCACCTCTTTCTGATTCATTAGCTTGAAATGAATCCTCTGCTGGTCGTTAGAGAGCGTGTGTCTGCATGACACATTTACTCTTGGAATTCCCGCTCTCTCCTTACTCACCATCTGGTTTCTGGTGAGCCCTCGGGGAGAGGGAGTTTCATACGGTGTACCTGTCATGTCGTCTCCAGCAAAGTCTGTCAGGAAGACCGCTGACTGCTCCAACTCAGAAAACTGCTCAACCTGGCTGCATGAAATGGGTCATGACGAGTGCAAATATGACATCATTGATATTTATATAGCTTTTATGAATGGTTTCGCTATGAAGAGCTTGGAATACTTTTACCATGCTAGTGTACTCTCCATGAGGCTATCAGGAATGATCCATCCATATCAGGGCTCTACAGTGCGACCATTTTACTCGCATATGCGCCTAAATATTTCGCTGTGCACCCTGGAATTTTAATTTAGGAGCACCAGTGCGCCTAGAAAAATAAAGAATTGTAGCTTTAATACCTCAAATATTTTTTCTTTTTTCTTTGATTGCGCCTGCATTTTTCAACTTAGGCACACATGTGCTCCTTCTAAAAACTGTCAGCGTAGAGCCCTGCATATAAGCATCAACATCCCCACAGACCTGGTCTGTTTTGTGTGGTTCATATTCATAATTTATCTTTATAAAAATGTAGGACTATTTTATGGGAGGTATTGTTTTCTAAGTATTGTGTAGTTCTTGAAAAGGTAAAGGTAATTAATTACCTTCCTAGCAACTACTTTGCTAAAATCTGATTGGTCAGATGTGTATTAATTGTCAAAGGAGAACAGTTGACTTGATGCATGTTTGTGAATGTGGTCAGTTCATCATTAAATGTGCAAAAGAGTTACTGGTCACCATCCAGTGTTTGTCTACACAGAGAGTCATCCATCCATCCACCATCTAAAGAACTCTCAAACTAGAAAAGCAACAGCTGTCTGACCAGGTGATGTTAACAGAAGGCAGACAGTCCTACTGTATCCCTGTGTTTACACTCTAACAGTTTACTAGTCATCTCCTGACTCAGACCAGATATCGTACCGTATCTGCATAAGTCATACAATCACTCAGCAAACTGCCATTAATATCTTGTGGCAAGATGATGGGAGGTCGATTTATGCAAGCACTATTGTTTTAGGTTTCGAATTTGCCCTGGAGTTGCTCTTGTGGTGTGGTGGCTTTTCGTGTATTTCCCTGTAAAAATTGGCCAGTGCTGTTGTTACTGATTAAAGTATGTAAATAACCCAGTTATTACAGTTTGCCTGGAGATTTATGTAATGCTTTTCCTGTTTCTCCTCTTCCCTCCTGGGCTCAGATAACCACGTATTTGTTTTCACTCTAGACTCTATGCAACACAGAGAGAGAGTGGTGTGTGGCTCTACACTCATAGATAGAGTTTCATGCTTTGCCTGAAAATGTTATTGCATCAAATGCAATTATGTTCGAATCTCTAAGGTGCTCCTTCAATAGGCCAACCACATTAAGGGATGTGGAACTATAGTGGGGTCAGAATTAAATCTCAGATAGGAATGTTATGGTTTGAGACCATGAACATTCAAACCATTTCCCTTATGAATTATGAATTGTGGGGTACTGTACTTCCTGCATGCCAGTCCATTTTAAACATTACGTACAGTATATATTACATATCCCATTTCTGTCTCTCTCTCTGCAGGCCTAATGTATGTGGAGGTCACCAGTGCTGCTCTGGATGGGCTGTGGCTTCTGGGACCAACCGCTGTATAAAGCGTAAGTATTCATATCTGCCCTTAGGTAAACAATTATTAATGATAATCTGGATCCTTTGGCATGACTGTCTCGTGATCATCTCTCTCAAACATGTCTCAAGTTGTTAACTGCTCATTCTCAGGCTTGGCCCTGCGTATGAAACACACCAAATCCAATGCCTACCAACTGTGCAAGAATATAGTGGCAGGTGGTATTACGAGTGTGTCAATATTCCCTCCATGGTCATGTTATTCATGTAGATTTGCATGCTCTATCATGTAGAGTTTTAACATGGAAATGACCGGTGCTTAGCATTTGGCTCGCTCTGTTGGACGCAAGCACTTCATTTTGGGTGTAACTGCACTATTTTTACCACAGAAATATTGGATATCTTAACTGCCATATAAAAGTCAATGGCAGATACTGGGGGTGAGTGAATAATTGCCCACTTTTTAAAACACAATTTCGGCAGAATTTTAACAGCTTACAAGTGTTACCGAGCTTTTCATTGTAACATTCTTGACATTTGCCTTTTTACTGTTCTGTGGGTTGTTAAGTGCTCTGTATGCTTCCTAGTAGGGGGCAGCAGCCTTAAATAATCTCTTTTGTTGAGAGAGGATTGTGATCTACAAACCAGCTCCTGGTTGCAAATATTATCAAGGCTTTTCTACAGCCTACCAAAACATTTTGAAAATGTTTTTCCTTTTATTTTTGTCTGTCATCATGTTGCAGACTGAAATATCAGGATTTATAGAAGATGCTGTTTCATAAAGAGTTATCTTTAAGCTTTACAAGCACAGAATGTGAAACCCTCACAACCTGCATTTCTAGGCTGAAACAGTTCCCACAAAGACTAGACAGCAGTACACACACACCCAATACACTGTCCTACGCTACAGAAGCTGATGTTGTTTGCCTATCAAGTCAGTCAATAAAGTCACCTCATCCGATTACACAGCAAGCTCATTAGCCAGCCTCCTAATTATCCCTCTCTCCCACCTCTGGTTCTGCCTCTTTTTCTCAAGCCAGCCAAAGGCACACTTACAGAGTTGTCAATTACTTAGGTTGAAGCAGATTCACCTTCTAGAAAGTAACAAGTCCCTTCTAAACCATTCATGTTAAACACAGTACTGTAGACCATCTACGAAGGCAAGGTCTCCATCCCACTACCATCTGGTATCTGTTAGTAGTTTGGCCCTCACCCAGGTGTGGCTGGAGGGTAGGGTACTATCAGCTGTGTAGTGAACCCCACACCACGACCCCGGGTCGGGCTCTGGCCTGGTGCTAACACAAGCCCATGGACCCCCCTTAATGGAGAACCTCCACCGTGGTGGTGGAAACCCCTCACTAACTATCACATTCTCGTAGTGTGTTACTGCAGACCCTAACAGGGCAGCAGTAGTTGGGGGCGGCCGCATGAGAAAACATTTTAACTAACCATGGGGGAAAGAAAAGGAACAAACATGTCTGGGCAATAAGTAAAAACATATCCTCACTGAGCCACGCCGAGAAAATTCTATGTGAAGAATTTGAAGTGGTAAGTTTCACCTGGGAAAGCGGATTTGGGACTGTGAATTTGGTGTCTTGTTGTGGTTTCTCAACAATACATGCTTGTTGAATCAGGTTGCAGTTACAGCAACCACTGTATATGGCAGGAGTTAGCATGTTAGTTGTCCAGTTAGAATGTCGACAAGGATTTTGAAATGTTATGTTTATAAAAGGTCTGGGTTTTTTGGTGATGTACAGTTGAAGTCGGAAGTTTACATACACTTGTGTGAAGAGTGTGAAGGAATGTGAATGAATGTCTGTGGTGTCAATATGCGTGTGTGTGTGTCAGTGTGTGTGTTGGAGTGTCAGTGTAGTATGTGTGAGTGTGTGGTTAGAGTCCAGTGACTGTACATGGAGCCTGTGCAAGAGAGTCAGTGCAACAAATAATAATACAGTTGAAGTCGGAAGCTTACATACACTTATACCCTGACTACACCTCTCGCGTCTCATGCGCGCGCGTTTGGTGTAGGGGGACAAAATGAATTTATGCACAATAGCGCACGATGGCACACACACACACACGGTTTTGGTTCTGTGTTAGGTTGGAGTCATTAAAACAAGTTTTTCAACCACTCCACAAATGTCTTGTTAACAAACTACAGTTTTGGCAAGTCGGTTAGGATATCTACTTTGTGCATGACACAAGTCATTTTTCCAACAATTGTTTACAGACAGATTATTTCACTTATAATTCACTGTATCACAATTTCAGTATCACAATTTCAGTGGGTCAGAAGTTTACATACACTAAGTTGACCGTGCCTTTAAACAGCTTGGAAAATTCGCAAAAATTATGTCACGGCTTTAGAAGCTGCTGATAGGCTAATTGACATAATTTGAGTCAATTGGAGGTGTACCTGTGGATGTATTTTAAGGCCTACCTTCAAACTCAGTGCCTCTTGATTTTCCCATGATGTCAAGCAAAAAGAAATCAGCCAAGACCGCAGAAAAAAAATTGTTGACCTCAACAAGTCTGGTTCATCCTTGGGAGCAATTTCCAAACGCCTGAAGGTACCACGTTCATCTGTACAAACAATAGCACGCAAGTATAAACATCATGGGACCGCACAGCCGTCATACCGCTCAGGAAGGAGACGCGTTCTGTCTCCTAGAGATGAACGTACTTTGGTGCGAAAAGTGCAAATCAATCCCAGAACAACAGCAAAGGACCGTGTGAAGATGCTGGAGGAAACAGGTACAAAAGTATCTATATCCACAGTAAAACGAGTCCTATATCAACATAACCTGAAAGGCCGCTCAGCAAGAAAGACGCAACTGCTCCAAAACCGCCACAAAAAGGCCCATCTATGGTTTGCAAATGCACATGGGGACAAAGATCGTACTTTTTGGGGAAATGTCCTCTGATCTGATGAAACAAAATAGAACAGTTTGGCCATAATGACCATCGTTATGTTTGGAGGAAAAAGGGGGAGGCTTGCAAGCCGAAGAACACCATCCTAACCGTGAAGCACGGGGGTGGCAGCATAATGTTGTGGGGGTGCTTTTCTGCAGGAGGGACTGGTGCACTTCGCAAAATAGATGGCATCAGGAGGAAGGAGAAATATGTGGATATATTGAAGCAACATCTCAAGCCATCAGTCAGGAAGTTAAAGCTTGGTCGCAAATGGGTCTTCCAAATGGACAATGACCCCATTGGACAGAGGAGCCTCTTAAAGAAGAAGTTACAGGTCTGTGAGAGCCAGAAATCTTGCTTGTTTGTCGGTGACCAAATACTTATTTTCCACCATAATTTGCAAATAAATTCATAAAAAATCCTACAATGTGATTTTCTGGATTTATTTTTCTCATTTTGTCTGTCATAGTTGAAGTGTACCTATGATGAAAATTACAGGCCTCTCTCATCTTTTTAAGTGGGAGAACTTGCACAATTGGGGGCTGACTAAATACTTTTTTGCCCCACTGTATTGTCAAAAGCGCAACATGACTGCTAAAGAGACAGGTTAGAATGTCAATTCTCATCAAATAAATTAGAAATCTGACAGAAATACTGAACAAATCTATTTTTGTTGTTGTAAATTAGTGGTGTTTTAATTTCTATATAAAATGTGGGACATGATTATTTGTGTCACGCCCTGACCGTAGATTACTTTGTATGTTTCTATTTTTAGTTTGTTCAGGGTGTGATGTGGGTGGGTATTCTATGTTGTAGGTCTAGGTTTACTATTTCTATGTGTTTGGCCTGGTATGGTTCTCAGAGGCAGCTGTCTATCGTCGTCTCTGATTGAGAGCCAAACTTAGGTAGCCTGTTTTCCCACTTTGAGTTGTGGGTGGTTATTTTCTGGTTAGTGTTGTTGCACCTGTCAGAACTGTTCGTTGGTCCTTTTGTTGTTTTTGTTCGTGTATTCATCTTGATTAAAAGTAATTATGGATAGGTACCACGCTGCACTTTGGTCCTCCTCTCCTTCAGCCCGCGACGATCGTTACAATTTGAATGCGGGACTGCGGCATATGTGGTCATCCTAGTCTGGTGGGGGATCTAGATATGGATTAAAATTGTTTTAAGAGTTCTTGTCCTGTTGTGTGTTTGGTCCAACATGGGCTCTTGTCCCAGATTCTTCCAATAAGATCCTGATTCTGTCTCTGTGTTGTTGTAGAAGGATGGATGGTTAACACAGTTGTTCTTTATATGTTGTGTTGCTTAGTAAGTTGCATCTGTCTAAAAGAGTTTGGCGCTATGTAATATATATAAGCAAGAACAAGAAATATATACAGTGCAGTCGGGAAGTATTCAGACCCCTTGACTTTTTCCACATTTTGTTATGTTACAGCCTTATTCTAAAATGTTGAAAGATAATCGCAATCTGCACACAATACCCCATAATGACAAAGTGAAAACAGGTTTTTAGTAATTTTTGCACATTTATTAAAAATAAAAAACAAAAATATCTTATTTACATAAGTATTCAGACCCTTTGCTATGAGACTCGAAATTGAGCTCAGGTGCATCCTGTTTCCATTGATCATCCTTGAGATGTTTTTATAACTTGATTGGAGTCCACCTGTGGTAAATTCAATCGATTGGACATGATTTGGAAAGGCACACACCTGTCTTTATAAGGTCCCACAGTTGACAGTGCATGTCAGAGCAAAAACCAAGCCATGAGGTCGAATTAATTGTCCGTAGAGCTCCGAGACAGGATTGTGCCGAGTCACAGATCTGGGGAAGGGTAACAAAAAATATCTGCAGCTTTGAAGGTCCGCACGAACACAGTGGCCTCCATCATTCTTAAATGTAAGACGTTTGGAACCACCAAGACTCTTCCTAGAGCTGGGCGTCCGAACAAACTGAGCAATCAGGGGGAGAAGGGCCTTGGTCAGGGAGGTGTCCAAGAACCCAATGGTCACTCTGACAAAGCTCCCGAGTTCCTCTGTGGAGATGGGAGAACCTTCCAGAAGGACAACCATCTCTGCAGCACTCCACCAATCAGGCCTTTATGGTAGAGTGGCCAGACGGAAGCCACTCCTCAGTAAAAGGCACATGACAGTCCACTTGGAGTTTGCCAAATAGCACCTAAAGGCCTCTCAGACCATGAAAAACAAGATTGTCTTGTCTGATGAAACCAAGATTGAACTCTTTAGCCTGAATGCCAAGCGTCACATCTGGAGGAAACCTGGCACCATCCCTACGGTGAGGCATGGTGGGGGCAGTATCATGCTGTGGGGATGTTTTTCAGTGGCAGGGACTGGGAGACCAGTCAGGACCATGGTAAAGATGAACGGCGCAAAGTACAGAGAGACCCTTGATGAAAACCTGCTCCAGAGCGCTCAGGGCCTCAGACTGGGGCAAAGGTTAAACTTCCGAAAGGACAACGATCCTAAGCAAACAGCCAAGACAACTCAGGAGTGGCTTCGGGACAAGTCTCTGAATGTCCTTAAGTGGCCAATCAGAGCCCGGACTTGAACCCGATCATCTCTGGAGAGACATTTAAATAGCTGTGCAGCGACGCTCCCCATCAAACCTGACAGAGCTTGAGAGGATCTGCAGAGAAGAATGGGAGATGTGCCAAATACAGGTGTGCCAAGCTTGTAGCGTCATACCCAAGAAGACGCGATGCTGTAATCGCTGCCAAAGGTGCTTCAACAAGGTACTAAATAAAGGGTCTGAATACTTATGTAAATGTGATATTTCCCGTGAATTGTTTTTTATACATTTGCAAGAATGTCAAATAACTTATTTTTGCTTTGTCATCATGGTGTATTGTGTGTAGATTGATGAGGGGGGAAAATTATTTGGCAGTATGTCCAACAAGCCTCACAACCGCAGACCACGTGTCCTGAGCCCAGGTCCTCCAGCTTCTTCACATGTGGGATCGTCTGGGGGGGGGGGGGGGGTTGGCTAGGCCTGGCAGACAATTATCATGGCTGCACCCCTGCCCAGTCATGTGAAATCCATAGATAAGGGCCTAATGAATTTATTTCAATTGACTGATTTCCTTATATGAAATGTAACTCAGTAAAATCTTTGAAGTTGTTCCAGGTTGTATTTATATTTTTGTTCAGTATACATTCTAATCAGGCTTTGAAGTTCATGTTTGACGCTTTTGTCAGCATGGTCAGATCTGACCGTGGTCTGATCCAGATGATAGCTTTCATAAGACATATAGCTCTTTGGGTATTTCTGCTTGGATTGACAGAAGCCATAAAGTGAAGCGTGATGTAACTGTGGCCAATGGCCATAGAAAAATGGCCCATTTATATTCATATTTTTTTTAGAATCAGCATTTAGCCTAGCTACACCCCACAGGACCGAAATGGTGCATCTGGTTTGGGGGTTATCCTCAGTTCTCGTTACAAAAAGAAGCCTCAGTCCCAGAGAGCAAGTTGTACTGTAAAGCCCTAATACTGCTCCACACATTTTTTTCCATGATAAAAAATAAGTGCAGGTTCCTCCTTTTGCCAGAACCGGGTTTAGAAATGAACTTAGTCAGTGGCCAATATTAATTTACGATCACAATTCACAGTTTTAAAATCAAAGCATGAATTAATACTTCCCCAGCAAACCAGTAATTCATGAAATGAACCAGGAATGGTAAGCAGTGGGAATGCAGTCCATCTTGATAAACAATTATTGCCAGAAAAAGAGAGGCTGAACATCGGATTAGTGGAATTCCTTTGCTTTGTATCGTAAACAGCCACAGTAACCTGTTTCCAAAATAGCAAACCCTCCAAATTAAATCAAAGGAGGTGGAAATAAAAGGTCACCTTGTTAGATGGAAAGACATTTATCTTTCTGATTTATTGTCACTACTGTACCAGAATTGGAATCCAGTATTTATAATTCAGTAGATAGAAATAGTCGCTTTCCTGTTCTACTCATGCTTCACTTAGATATCTCACTCTAATCTATGGACCTGTGGTATTGAAAGTAAGATTATCTCACAGTGAACATTATCTGGGCTACAGTATTACACAAAGTTGATCTGAGCCAACTGAGCATTCAGCTCTCATCTATTAGTAGTGTTTATTTCTGGTTGGTAAGGAGGTTTATTCCTATTCCTTTATTCCTATCAAAGTTGCAATTTAAATCCTGACCAACAGGTGTTTACATACTGATTATGGCACGTGGTGATGAAAACATGGACTTCCACCGGCCATAGAGACAGGGCTAGCCCTTAGCATCTACACCGCCCGGGTCACTATGCATCAGTGTCATTGGGTTTGAAATGGATTCTCCTCCCCACAATTTAGGACAGAATGCAGAATGCCTCTCACAGGAGAGAGAGTCCCCACCGTGCACACTGTGTCCTCCTGACCATCTCACCCCAGCACACTGAGTTTACCCAGTGTCATGGCACAAAGACTTATCGATCCAGTAAGCTATTTCTGCAGTCATACTTACTGTACCTACTATAGTAAAGACAAAATAGTGCATGGTATGTATTTAATTATTTCATCATTCAACAAGTATAATCAGCCATGAAAGAATGGCCCCACCATGAAAGGCATAGCATTGCCTCTTGATTTAAATCCTTAGCTGTCTTTGAGAGGGCAGATGAAAGGTGCATCATTCAAGAAAATAAATAACGTTGTTCTCAGCCTCTTAAGTAGCCGGTGATTGACAGAGTGAAATGCAGTAGAAAGGAGGTTCTTTTTGATTTTCCTTCCAGCTTTCTTTGGCCTGCTGTGCTGCTCAAGGCCCCATCCAACCCTAAAATAACTCTTCATGCAGAAAGTCTGCCTCGGTCTCTTTCATTCACCCATTCCTTGCTATTTCTCTGCCTCTTTCCAAACATAAAATTCTCACATGTGGAATGTTTCTTTAATTCCATCATATGCTCACTGCTGTTAGGGCTAGATTAAAGCCTTCCAGTGCACTTAGATTTGGAGACACCGTTGGGAATTATATATATTTTGCGTCAGGCTGTGCTGTGCTGCCCATGCTCAGAATGACATACTTTGTCGTTACCTCATAACATATGCCTATGTACTGTACATATGCTGTATGTATGAGTCGTGGGGTTGAAAACTGTTCAATTGGGGAAAATAGTCACATTTCACAGATGAATATAATATATGTGAAATTGGGTTAATTTACCTGTCAGTTCTTGTAAGAGTAATTTGTTTAACTGATTGAGTTCTTTCGGTCCATGTTGTAAAATAGACGGCTGGCTGTAGTGTACATGTTGTACGTGCTCTCCCACAGTGTCTTCTCTTACAACACTAAACCCCAGTGGTTTACAACCATCCTACTGAAACCACATACCTGCCTGGATCTCTCATTGGGGACCTGTCATGAAGCTGTCATTGGGGACCTGTCATGAAGCTGTCATTGGGGACCTGTCATAAAGCCTTGGTGTGAAACAGAGTCCACTTTTAATATATGTTCCTCTCACATCAACATGTGTCCACAAGCTGGTACAGTAAAGTATCAAGGACATACATGTGTGAGCGTTTTGTAAAGAGTACCTTCACATAAAGAGCTTCACAGTCATGTTGGGTATTATAGATGAAAAAATGTTTTGGCTTGTATTAGTGGTGCTTTTTTCGGACTAAATAGATGATTGTGCTCCAGATACAAGGCATGCATTGCAACAGTTCAAAATATGTTTTAGCATGAAGTCTGTCTTTGCATTCAACCACTGCATATTCAAGCCTATCATTGAATCTGACAGTGTTCCTTTGCCTCCATGTCTGTGGGCCAGTTGCTCATCCTTATCAAAACCATTGGCTTGTCAGCCAAGTCACCTGTATGAGTTTTTGTTGGGGGGAATTTTTTTAATGTTCCATTCAATTGTTTGAAGAGCATACACTGCTAAATGCATTAGCTGTATGGAAGAGATATCAGGCCAATATACTGTCGAAAATGTGGTTTATATGTATTGTCATCTAGCATCACACACACATAGAGTTTAGCCTGAAATCTCTTCGAAAGGAGAGAGCATACTCAGTTTATGTATATAGGGGACGTTGATCAAATCTGCCTAGAAATGTGGCTTGTCTTTAAGCCACTGGCCTCTCTGGTGATGTTGTTCAGTCAGGGGTGAAATAATTGCTACACAGACAGCCGTGTAGGCCAACTCTGCTTTACAGGCACATTGCGGATTAGCAGAGAGTTGCACAGTTCACAGTTCAGGGGCATAACTCTCCCTGGCAGTCTGGATGGCTTTATGGGCCATTAGACAGATCCTGTAATCAATACACACACCATGCTCACACAGCCCTATCATTACCCACACACTGGACACTTTACATTACTCTTCCCAAACCAGGAGTCCTGCCTTCTCCTCACCAGCTGCTGTCTGTGTGGCAATCAGGTGGCAATCAGGTTCTTTTTGGGCCTCCTCTGGCCATATGTTTTTCTAATTGCTACCATGGACCACAACATAGCTAGAATGAGTTACATGGACCACAACATAGCTAGAATGAGTTACCATGAACCACAACATAGCTAGAATGAGTTATTATGGACCACAACATAGCTAGAATGAGTTACCATGGACCACAACATAGCTAGAATGAGTTATTATGGACCACAACATAGCTAGAATGAGTTACAATGGACCACAACATAGCTACAATGAGTTATTATGGACCACAACATAGCTAGAATGAGTTATTATGGACCACAACATAGCTAGAATGAGTTATTATGGACCACAACATAGCTAGAATGAGTTACAATTGACCACAACATAGCTACAATGAGTTATTATGGACCACAACATAGCTAGAATGAGTTATTATGGACCACAACATAGCTACAATGAGTTATTATGGACCACAACATAGCTAGAATGAGTTACCATGGACCACAACATAGCTACAATGAGTTATTATGGACCACAACATAGCTAGAATGAGTTATTATGGACCACAACATAGCTAGAATGAGTTACAATTGACCACAACATAGCTAGAATGAGTTATTATGGACCTCAACATAGCTAGAATGAGTTATTATGGACCTCAACATAGCTAGAATGAGTTATTATGGACCTCAACATAGCTAGAATGAGTTACCATGGACCACAACATAGCTAGAATGAGTTATTATGGACCTCAACATAGCTAGAATGAGTTATTATGGACCTCAACATAGCTAGAATGAGTTACCATGGGCCACAACATAGCTAGAATGAGTTATTATGGACCACAACATAGATAGAATGAGTTATTATGGACCTCAACATAGCTAGAATGAGTTACCATGGGCCACAACATAGCTAGAATGAGTTATTATGGACCTCAACATAGCTAGAATGAGTTACCATGGACCACAACATAGCTAGAATGAGTTATTATGGACCTCAACATAGCTAGAATGAGTTATTATGGACCTCAACATAGCTAGAATGAGTTACCGCACTGTCTCTCCATATAGTTGTTTTTGTGTGGATGAGGAGGTGAAAGGGTTGTTTTTCTGTTTACACATTGGTTGTGGTTGGCGAGCCTCTGTTGATGTAGGGCCACTAGAGAGGGGAGTTGAGCGCTGCTACACTGCTCCAGCCATAGGAAGTCTGACCAGTGTAATACATTCTTCAATTACATTTAGCTGTTTCTGTTTCTTTGTGTGTGATGTAACTGGTGTCATGATGCAGAGAGTGGATCTGTCAGAAATCTCTTAACTGGAGAGACTAGAGAACTGCAAGACTGCTTTTTTATTGATTTATTTAACCCTTATTTTACCAAGTAAGTTGACTGAGAACACATATTCATTTACATACATAACACCAAACAAAAAACCATCCCCACCTCTGCGTCCCCCCAACACACTATCACAGTTTATTGTGAAATAAACACAAATTACTTATTTGAAATTCGTGACACCACGTGGTTTTCTGTTTCATAACGCATTTGTGTCCAGTACACAATTTCTTCAACACAAATTCCAATTTGTCGTGGCTAAAGTTAGCTAGGTGACTAATGTTAGCTAGGCTAGGGGTTAAGGTTAGGAGTAGGGGTTACGATAAGGGTTAGAGTTAGGTAACATGCTAGCTAAGTAGTTAAAGGGTTTTAAGGTTAGGGTTAGCTACCATGCTAAGTAGTTAATAAGTAGTAAGTAGTTTCAAAGTTGTCTATCATGTCATTTGAACACACAACATTTGGGTTGCTAGACCTTCGCGTTATACGCCTACACATCCTCCCCGACAAACCTTCTTCCTATTGTTTCTGTCTTAAGTAACCTAATGTCTTTATCTGTGATTTAAATGCACAGTATACAACATTTTGTGATGACTTTTTTCATGTGTCTGTCATGAATTTCACGTAAGTAACTTTTATCTATTTCACATAATTTGTGATAGCCTTACACTCTCCTGCATGCCACAGTTTAGTCAGAACAACACATAGCCTATCATATATCATGCTCCCTCCGGCTCCATGGCCGTATGGAAACCGTTGTGATGTTATCCCCAGGAGAATGGAGTTTGTGGGTTTTGGTGACCACGTCTCACATTCTTAAATTACACGTACTGTAGTGGGCACACACCCCTAGATATCCCCCAGTACATTGCTTGTTATAGGCTGAAGGAGGGAGTCTGTGGGGTGCGGCGAAGAGACATAGTGTGGCTAAAGGTAATGTACACAATGTCATGGGTCAACCTCAGGTTAACTAAACCCCCCAGACAACTTGATGTGGTTGGAGAGAGAGTGAATTCCCTAACTTCTGTATTAGGTTGAAAAACTGCAATGTGACAAAAAAAGTGAAAAGATATGGAAAGGGCACCTCCATTTTCTGAAAGATTACCCCTTAAGGATTTACCATAAAGGGAAAAGAGCACAAAGTACCACAGAACTACCACAAAGTACCACAGAACTACCACAAAGGACCACAGAACTACCACAAAGGACCACAGAACTACCACAAAGGACCACAGAACTACCACAAAGGACCACAGAACTACCACAAAGGACCACAGAACTACCACAAAGGACCACAGAACTACCACAAAGTACCACAGAACTACCACAAAGGACCACAGAACTACCACAAAGTACCACAGAACTACCACAAAGTACCACAGAACTACCACAAAGGACCACAGAACTACCACAAAGTACCACAGAACTACCACAAAGTACCACAGAACTACCACAAAGGACCACAGAACTACCACAAAGGACCACAGAAATACCACAAAGTACCACAGAACTACCACAAAGTACCACAGAACTACCACAAAGGACCACAGAACTACCACAAAGGACCACAGAACTACCACAAAGTACCACAGAACTACCACAAAGGACCACAGAACTACCACAAAGGACCACAGAACTACCACAAAGGACCACAGAACTACCACAAAGGACCACAGAACTACCACAAAGTACCACAGAACTACCACAAAGTACCACAGAACTACCACAAAGTACCACAGAACTACCACAAAGGACCACAGAACTACCACAAAGGACCACAGAACTACCACAAAGGACCACAGAACTACCACAAAGGACCACAGAACTACCACAAAGGAACACAGAACTACCACAAAGGACCACAGAACTACCACAAAGGACCACAGAACTACCACAAAGGACCACAGAACTACCACAAAGGACCAGTCATCAGTCAGTCCTGACCTGAGCTCCCTCACTTCGGCTGGTAATGATTAGGCTGCTAGATAGTGGTGGGTGAGAGGGATGATTCATCACTTCTGTTTTTGGATGATATATTGGGCAATGGACAGTGACAAACTCTGAAATGCTTCTTAGGGATGTTAAATGATGGTACTGAAATGTGCAAATGCTCACTTTTGAAAACAATATAACCTGTGCTATTGAATAACATACATAATCTGATCAATATCAGGGGTGCTCAAATACCAGTGTATCACAATTCTGCTGAGACAATTCTGCAGTGTTACTTATTTGTTAGGAAACATTTTAGACATGGTTCTTTCCACTTGTAGTACATATATACTTTCCACATATACTACAAGTGGCAATATATCTAGCCGATCCCAGAATCCATAACACTTAACCTATAAATGGCTTCTGTCCGATCTCTGGTTCTTACCCTTCAATAGAAACGATTTCACCTCCCAGAGCCTGGCCTACCGTTTAATTATTTTAAAAGACATCCATTCAGTAGCAAAATACAAGAGTCCTTTCCTTAGTCAGTCTAACGTAAATGATGATGAAAATGTGCTTTAATAAAACCTCCTGGGAGCAGGTTGTTGTTGTAATGTAGAAGGTGAGAGAGAGTGGTAAAGTGAGGGCCACGTGTTAGTGTTAGGACTTCTCTCTGATATCACACACATGGCTCAGTCTTCCAGAGTTTAGCATGTTTCCATTCTTAACTTTGAACAGATATTTTTCCATATATTTTGAAAGGGCCTTTGGTGGTGAGCTCTTTAGTTATTTGTATTCTCTACAAAGTGAGCCTGAATCCTAATTTGTTGAATGGCTCCTTGGCCCTAATGTTCTGAATGGCACATCATTTCCTCCAACCGTATATTGAGGGGTTCCCCAAGATTATCACGATTCCGCTGTCATTATTTATATAATTTTCAAAAAGCACCAATATCAAGTTAGCGGAGGTAGTATTGTTGACCTGTGAGATACATTTGAGACTTTTATGTGTTTGAGTTTCAAATTTCCTGGGCAGAGAGAGAGGATTGTAAAAGTTTGTGAGGTGGAGAGAGGGGGCAAATCTGCAGCAAATAGTAATGGCCTGAAGACATGCACTCTGTTGGAAACGAGAGCCCGGCCCCATGCAGTGAATAGAAGGACTGGGAATTGCTAGGGACCTCACGATACGATATTATAACGATGCTTAGGTGTTGATACAATATGTATTGCGATTCTCACAATTCTATATGTATTGCAATTCGATACTGCGCTTTTTAATTTTTTATATTACCTTTATTTAATTAACCAGGTAGGCCAGTTGAGAACAAGTTCTCATTTACAACTGCGACCTGGCCAAGATAAAGCAAAGCAGTGCGACAAAAACAGCAACACAGAGTTACACATGGGATAAACAAACTTACAGTCAATAACACAATTTAATAACCTGTATATAGTGTGTGCAAATAAAGTAAGGAGGTAAGGCAATAAATAGGTCAATAGTGGCGAAGTAATTACAATTTAGCAATTTACACTGGAGTGATATATGTGCAGATGAGGATGTGCAAGTATAAATACTGGTGTGCAAAAGAGCACAAAAACAAAAACAAATATGGGGATGAGGTAGATATTTGATTGGATGGGCTATTTACAGATGGGCTGTTTACAGCTGCAGCGATCGGTAAGCTGCTCTGACAGCTGACGCTTAAAGTTAGTGAAGGAGATATAAGTCTCCAACTTCAGTGATTTTTGCAATTCGGTCCCGTCATTGGCAGCAGAGAACTGTAAGGAAAGATGGCCAAATTAGGTGTTGGCTTTGGGGATGATCAGTGAAATATACCTGCTGGAGTGCGTGCTACGGGTGGGTGCTGCTATGGTGACCAGTGAGCTGAGATAAGGCGGGGCTTTACCTAGCAAGGACTTATAGATGACCTGGAGCCAGTGGGTTTGGTGATGAATATGTAGCGAGGACCAGCCAACGAGAGCATACAGTTCGCAGTGGTGAGTAGTATATGTGATAGACTGCATCCAATTTGCTGAGTAGAGTTTTGGAGGTTATTTTGTAAATGACATCGCCGATGTCGAGGATCGGTAGGGTAGTCAGTTTTATGAGGGTATGTTTGGCAGCATGAGTGAAGGAGGCTTTGTTGCGAAATAGCAAGCCGATTCTAGATTTAACTTTGGATTGGAGATGCTTAATGTGAGTCTGGAAGGAGAGTTTACAGTCTAGCCAGACACCTAGGTATTTATAGTTGTCCACATATTGTAAGTCAGAACCATCCAGAGTAGTGATGCTAGTCGGGTGGGCGGGTGCAGGCAGCGATCGGTTGAAGAGCATGCATTTCGTTTTGCTAGCATTTAAGAGCAGTTGGAGGCCACAGAAGGAGTGTTGTATGGCATTGAAGCTCGTTTGGAGGTTTTTTAACACAGTGTCCAAAGAAGGAAGAAGGGCCAGATGTATACAGAATGGTGTTGTCTACGTAGAGGTGGATCAAAGAATCACCCGCAGCAAGAGCGACATCATTGAAATATACAGAGAAAAGAGTCTGCCCTAGAATTGAACTCTGTGGCACCCCCATAGAGACTGCCAGAGTTCCGGACAACAGGCCCTTCGATTTGACACACTGAACTCTGAGAAGTAGTTGGTGAACCAGGCAAGGCAGTCATTAGAGAAACCAAGGCTGTTGAGTCTGCTGATAAGAATACGGTGATTTTACTGCAATTCGATCTTCCAAACATATTGTTGCAGAGGGACAAGAGAGAGCCATAAGAAAATTAGATTTGATCAGTCATGGGAATAATAGTGCTAAAACATGTTGTCTCACAATTTAAAAAGAAGATGGAGAACAACCTATAAAAGGAAGAATACTGGAGTTTTGGCGAAGGTACAGCTGTCTAGCGCAAAAATTATATTACAATACTGACAGAAATTATATTGTGATATATTGTCAAATTATATCCCGATCTGTAACTATATCCATTTCTTCTCCCATCACTAGTGGATAGGGGCTGCTGCCTACCTCAATCTTCTCTCCGTCCCACACAGGGCCTTCATAGGTAATTCAGGCCTGCTGTGCTGTGGGAACTATGAATGCTATTTGAATGCTATAAAGGTCCTGTCTTATTTTAATATACACAATTTACCACTAAATCAATCAAGAACTCATACAATACAATATCTTCAAATACTGTATATGCCTGCTTTTTTAGAATGGTTTTTATGGTGTGTTTTACAGGATTACTTTGGCCACAGAGTGAATGTTGTTTGGAAAGTAGGGATTCAGCAGTAGACCTCAGCTGTCATGGATTTGTTCAGGACTGTTATCCCCCTGACATCCCTCCCTCTCCATTCCTTAAAACTGCCCTCAAATAACTTGGACTGGAGATTGGTTTTAAGGACAGAACTTGGACTGGAGATTGGTTTTAAGGAACTTGAACTGAATTTCACATTCATACAGTTACATGTTTGAACTGAGCTCACAAAGTAGAGCTGTGATTAATGGGCAGTATCTGCTTGCATGGAGACTTGGAGTATATGCTTCCATTGAATGACCAGGTCCAGTAATGTCCACGTTTATGCACTTTTCAGATGACTGGCTCTGGAATCTGTCTCTTTAAATTGCTCATTCAGTCTCAGTCATAATTAAGCACAACAATGACCCTGCCAGGAATATGTTTCGCAACTTCTGTTAGTGTTTCAAAGAAAATTTGTATTTATTAATATTCCCCAATGCAATAATTAAACCACATATTTGTGAAATAGATGGAATGTGAGGCAATTAGTTTTAATGATGTGCAAGAAAAATCTCCACGACAGCAATTACCGTGACAAAGTGTTCAACAGCCAGGCAGGCAGGCATGCCAGCCCCATGCAGCAGGACAGACCAAGGGAAGAGAAACAGACAGTGACACTGCAGCAGCCAGGCTTGTGTGGAACTCTAGTAAGAGTCAAAAGGGCCAAGGTCAGTGCCCACTGCTCAGCCAAGCCCATTGTCAATTAATGGAATGCATGTTTGGTGCCACATTGTGTCACTTTAATGACTGCTGTTGGGCGACAGAGCTGAAGAGGGTCATGTATTCAGGGTCACATACACAGACTGTGATGTATATCAACTGTACAATTAGGCAATTTTCTTGGCCAGTTACACAAATTGATAAATTAGTATACATATTTGTTCCAATTCAGATGGCACGGTGTCAGAGTGGGTGTGGTGGTTGGGAGGGGTGGAATGGGAAGGGTGGGTCGCTCATTTACTGAACTCTCCCTCAAACCCTTGTAATCTTTGAGGTTGAACAGACTATGGACACGACGGTGGCAACAGGCCAGCCTCAAGTCTGGTTAGTGGATGATATATTTAACTCTTTGCCAAATAGAGACAAAGCATTTCTTATTTTATCCCATAGTGTACTAGAGAACTCAGATCACATACCAAGTTACATTTCCCTGACTGAATGTGTAGTATACTTCATCAGAAAGGGCTGGATTTTCCCCAAAGCAGTTTAAACTAATGCTCTAGCAAATGTGTGGGTTTAAATAGAATAGACTTCACCATAAACCACAGGAATATGGTCAGGGACTATTATTTAATTCCCAATTTGTTCCCTTTTGTCATCATGTTGCGATGATTGACTGTTTGTATTGCATACTCTCAATTAGCATACATCATGTTGTGAGAAAGTTGTGCTGAATTCAAAACCATGTGGTGGCAATTTTAGGTATATTGTTCGGATACAATTAGAGAGAGTGAGAGAACAAAAGACTGAAGCCAAGCTGTGAGCAATAATAATAATTAAAACAGTAAAATTAAATGTTTTGTCATACCCGTGGTATATGGTCTGATATACCACGGCTGTCAGCCTATCAGCATTCAGAGCTCGAACCACCCAATTCAAAAAGTTGAATAATCATGTTCCTTGGTGTGGCAGCCAAGGACTCGGTCATCCTCATGCCATAGAGGACACCTAGTAGGTCCATTCTCTCACACCAGACAAACTGGTCCCCATGTCTGAATGGCATCATATTGCTAAAACAGGAAGCCTACAGCAGGTAGACCATGCAGCCAGTGGGGCCCTTAGCTACCAGCTCTCCTCACAGTGCCAAAAGCAGTGGAAGCTTTCCTGCCTGCGATCTGTCAGTGGCACGGCATCTGTGTCAATAGCATTCCACCACTGTTGACAGAGCACTGCAGTTTGCTTTAGCCACCAGATGGTAGCAACCTGATTTAGTGTTTGAGAACAATGTCATCAATTCTACAGTGCTATCCAGTACATACATTTGTGTCACAAGATGGAAAGGTTGTTTGCTTTGAATCGCATGCCACAGGTCTAAGAATAGTGTTCAAGTAGCCAGAGTGAGGTGCAGGGAGGGCCTAGATTTGGACGTGTGCAGATTGTTTTGTCATAACCATGAAATTACCTCAACGATTGCTGTATTTGCAGACAATTGATAAGTATTGTTTATACATCAATCTTTGACCAGACAAGGAAAACACATCCCCTCAGATTTGGTTTAGTTTTTTTTAAATATAGAAATATTCTGCACAAGCCATACCATATATGAAGTGTGAGGCATTTACAGACAGATTCCAGTTAGGCTCCAAGCCGGTCTGTGGAATCTAGTTTTGCATTCACAATTTTTTTATGTGCTCTTTTAATTACCTTTTTAAGCTGTTTGTCTTTATAACTGTAACAGCACACATTAGATTTGGAATCAGTGACCAAAGGAATTTCTAGGAAAACTGCTGATCATTGGAGCACCAGCAGCATTAAGCACAGCCAAGGAGCTGAAGTGACTCTTACCTTAGTGAGAAATGGGTTAAATGTAAGAGATCACATACATTTAGACTTAACAGAGCTGTCTTGGGCTCAGGTGAAATTGAACATGACATTCCCTCCAGGCTTTGTACTATAAGGAAACCAGAGTAAAAGCAACGGCATGGACACACAACTAATTGACCCTTGATTGAATCACTTAAAGTAATGCCGGCTAGCGCTGAGATAATGTAGGCCATGTCTGGAGATGCTCTTTTATGTGAAAGGCCACATGTTCTAACATGACACCATTAAAGATCTGCCTCCATCTCTCTATCTCTGCCCCCTGCAGCCGACTGCCAGCCCCCCTGCCAGAATCGCGGCTCCTGCAGCAGGCCCCACACCTGTGTGTGCCGCTCTGGGTTCCAGGGGGCCCACTGCGAGGAGGCTGCCCCAGAGCAGGTGTACATCCACACCGGAGGGTCCCTGAGGCGCATCCAGCCAGGCACCAACCCCTTCCAGAGGGAGCAGCCCAGGAGGAAACCCACAGAGAGGCAGGCCATAGACAATCCCAGCCCTAGGGCCCAGACCCCCAGACCTGAGACCACCAGACAGTCTCTCCAGCCTGTGTAAGTCCATCATTGCACTGTACCTTCTTCCTGATGGAGTATTTAGACATTTATAGATGGTTACTCACTGACCTTATTTTTCTCTGTTTAGCTGGAGGAACAATTTGTTTTCCCAACACAGCTACACTCTTAGAAAAAGGGTTCTTCGGTTGTCCCCATAGGGGAACCCTTTTGGGTTCCATGTAGAACTCTCTGGAAAGGGTTCTATCTGGAACCAAAAAAGGTTGTTCAAAGGGTTCTCCTATGGGGAGCAGCCAAATAACCCTTTTAAATCAAATAAAATACAATTTGCGCCAAATGCAACAGGTTGTAATGATGGGGCGGAAGCAGGTAAAACATTTGAATAAAACCAAGAACACGCCACTAACTTAAGGCAGACCACCGCTACACAAGAACAATACCGACTGGTGAGTGAACATGGGAGAGTGACATATGAAGGGGAGGAAATTATGAAGGTAATGGAGTCCAGGTGTGAATCATAATGATTAACAGGTGCGCGTAATGAGGAGTGCCAGGTGTGTGTAATGATGAATCCTAGGACCTGTGGTTAGTACTCTGGCGACATCGTACACCGGAGGGGAGGAGCAGGAGCAGGAGCAGACATGACACAGGTGTAATCCTTACCATGAAATGGTTACTTTACGAGCTCTAAACCAACAATGCATAGTTTATTTTTTATTTTATTTATTTCACCTTTATTTAACCAGGTAGGCCAGTTGAGAACAAGTTCTCATTTACAACTGCGACCTGACCAAGATAAAGAAAAGCAGTGTGACAAAAACAACAACACAGAGTTACACATGAGATAGACAAACGTACAGTCGATAACACAATAGAACAATCTATACACAGTGTGTGCAAATGTAGTAAGATTAGGGAGGTAAGGCAATAAATAGGCCATAGTGGCAAAATAATTATAATTTAGCATTAACACTGGAGTGATAGATGTGCAGATGATGATGTGCAAGTAGAGATACTGGTGTGCAAATAGCAAAAAAAATAACAATATGGGATGAGGTAATTGGGTGGACTATTTACAGATGGGCTGTGATCAGTAAGCTACTCTGACAGCTGATGCTTATAGTTAGTGTGTAACAGTCCTGACCTGTTTTATGTTGTTTTTATGTGTTTATGGTCAGGGCATGTGTTTTGGGTGGGCAGTCTATGTTATTCGTTTCTATGTTGGTTTTGGTTTGCCTGGTATGGCTCTTGATTAGAGGCAGGTGGTTTGCATTTTCCTCTAATCAAGAGTCATATTTAGGTAGGGCATTCACACTGTTTGTTTGTGGGTGGTTGTCTCCTGTGTCTGTGTTATGTCTTACACCATACGGGATTGTTTCGGTTGTTCGTTTCGTTTCGGTTTATGTAGTCTGTTCCTGTGTCAGCGTGCTTCGTGTATATGTAAGTTCGTTTGTTCAGGTCTGTCTACATCGTTTTGTTATTTTGTTAGTTATATCCAGTATAGTTCGTTTTCGTCTTTGTCTATTTTGTTTATTTAATAAATCATTATGTGTTCAAACTTCGCTGCGCCTTGGTTCCCTCAATACTCCTCCTTTTCCGAAAATGGAGAGGAGGAGGAACGCCTTAACAGAACCACCCACCAACCCAGAGCCAAGCAGCGGAGTCAAAGGAGAAAGGGACAGGAAAAGAAGGAGCAATGGACATGGGACGATGTGTTGGATGGAAAGGGTGTCTACACATGGGAGGAGATCCTAGCTGGTAGAGATCGCCTCCCATGGGAACAGCTGGAGGCACTGCGGAGAGCAGAGGCTACCGGAGAGAGGAACCGGAGCTATGAGGGAACGCGTCTGGCACGGAAGCCGAAAAAGCCCGTGAGTAACTCCCAAAAATTTCTTGGGGGGAGGCTAAAGGGTAGTGGGCCAAGGGCAGGTAGGAGACCTGCGCCCACTTCCCGGGCTTACCGTGGAGAGCGGGAGTACGGGCAGGCGCCGTGTTACGCAGTAGAGCGCACGGTGTCTCCTGTACGAGTGCATAGCCCGGTGCGGGTTATTCCACCTCCCCGCACTGGGAGGGCTAGATTGGGCATTGAGCCAGGTGTCATGAGGCCGGCTCAACGCGTCTGGTCTCCAGTGCGTCTCCTCGGGCCGGCATACATGGCACCTGCCTTACGCATGGTTTCCCCGGTTCGCCTACATAGGCCGGTGCGGGTTATTCCACCTCCCCGCACTGGTCGGGCAACCGGGAGCATTCAACCAGGTAAGGTTGGGCAGGTTCAATGCTCAAGAGTGCCAGTACGCCTCCACGGTCCGGTATTTCCGGCACCACCTCCCCGCCCCAGCCTAGTACCTACAGTGTCTACACTATGCACTAGGCTACCAGTGCGTATCCTGAGCCCTGTTCCTCCTCCACGCACTCTCCCTGTGGTGCGTGTATTTAGCCCGGTGCCTCCAGTTCCGGGCCCACGCACTAAGCTACCAGTGCGTCTCCAGAGCCCTGTACACACTGTATATTCTCCCCCTACTAATCCTGATGTGCTTGTCCTCAGCCCGGCGTCACCAGTGCCGGTACCACGCATCAGGGATAGAGTAGGCTTTGAGAATACAGTGTGCCCTGTCCCTGCTCCCCGCACTAGTAGGAAGGTGCTTGTCATTAGCACGGTGCCTCCAGTTCCGGCACCACGCACCAGGTCTACAGTGCGCCATATCCGGCCAGAGCCATCCGTCTCCCCAGCGCCATCTGAGCCATCCGTCTCCCCAGCGCCATCTGAGCCATCCGTCTCCCCAGCGCCATCTGAGCCATCCGTCTCCCTAGCGCCATCTGAGCCATCCGTCTCCCCAGCGCCATCTGAGCCATCCGTCTGCCAGGAGCCTGCAAAGCCGCCCGTCTGCCATGAGCCTGCAAAGCCGCCCGTCTGCCATGAGCCTACAGAGCCGTCGGCCAGACAGGAGCCGCTAGAGCCGTCAGCCAGACAGGAGCCGCTAGAGCCGCCCGCCAGACAGGATCTGCCAGAGCCGCCAACCAGACAGGATCTGCCAGAGCCGCCAACCAGACGGGATCTGCCAGAGCCGCCAACCAGACAGGATCTGCCAGAGCCGCCAACCAGACAGGATCTGCCAGAGCCGCCAGCGAGCCATGAGCAGCCAGAGCCGTCAGCGAGCCATGAGCAGCCAGAGCCGTCAGTGAGCCATGAGCAGCCAGAGCCGTCAGTGAGCCATGAGCAGCCAGAGCCGTCAGAGAGCCATGAGCAGCCAGAGCCGTCAGAGAGCCATGAGCAGCCAGAGCCGTCAGAGAGCCATGAGCAGCCAGAGCCGTCAGAGCGCCATGAGCGTCGAGAGCCGTCAGCCTGCCATGAGCGTCGAGAGCCGTCAGCCTGCCATGAGCGTCGAGAGCCGTCAGCCTGCCATGAGCGTCGAGAGCCGTCAGCCTGCCATGAGCGTCGAGAGCCGTCAGCCTGCCATGAGCGTAGAGAGCCGTCAGTCTGCCATGAGCGTAGAGAGCCGTCAGTCTGCCATGAGCGTCGAGAGCCGTCAGCCAGCATGGACCTGCCAGAGCCGTCCAAACAGGACCTGCCAGAGTCCTTCAACCGGGATCTGCCCCTTGTCCCGGTGTTGCCCCTTGTCCCGGTGCTGCCCCTTGTCCCGGTGCTGCCCCTTGTCCCGGTGCTGCCCCTTGTCCCGGTGCTGCCCCTTGTCCCGGTGCTGCCCCTTGTCCTGGTGCTGCCCCTTATCCTGGTGCTGCCCCTTGTTCCGGTGCTGCCCCTTGTTCCGGTGCTGCCCCTTGTCCCGGTGCTGCCCCTTGTCCCGGTGCTGCCCCTTGTTCCGGTGTTGGCCGTTTATTTAGGGGAAAGTGGTTTTAGGGTGGTCATTAGAAGGGGTAGACAGAAGAGGGGAGTGACTAAGGTGGTAAGGGGACAGCGTCCTGAGCCGGAACCACCACCGTGGTCAACTGCCCACCCGGACCCTCCCCTGGACTTTGTGCTTGTGCGTCCGGCGTGCGCATCTTGAGGGGGGGGTACTGTAACAGTCCTGACCTGTTTTATGTTGTTTTTATGTGTTTATGGTCAGGGCATGTGTTTTGGGTGGGCAGTCTATGTTATTCGTTTCTATGTTGGTTTTGGTTTGCCTGGTATGGCTCTTGATTAGAGGCAGGTGGTTTGCATTTTCCTCTAATCAAGAGTCATATTTAGGTAGGGCATTCACACTGTTTGTTTGTGGGTGGTTGTCTCCTGTGTCTGTGTTATGTCTTACACCATACGGGATTGTTTCGGTTGTTCGTTTCGTTTCGGTTTATGTAGTCTGTTCCTGTGTCAGCGTGCTTCGTGTATATGTAAGTTCGTTTGTTCAGGTCTGTCTACATCGTTTTGTTATTTTGTTAGTTATATCCAGTATAGTTCGTTTTCGTCTTTGTCTATTTTGTTTATTTAATAAATCATTATGTGTTCAAACTTCGCTGCGCCTTGGTTCCCTCAATACTCCTCCTTTTCCGAAAATGGAGAGGAGGAGGAACGCCTTAACATAGTGAGGGAGATATAAGTCTCCAGCTTCACTGACTTTTGCAATTCGTTCCAGTCATTGGCAGCAAAGAACCGGAAGGAAAAGCGGCCAAAAGAGGTGTTGGCATTGGGGATGACCAGTGAAATATAGCTGCTGGAGCGCATCATACGGGCGGGTGTTGCTATGGAGACCAGTGAGCTGAGATAAGGCGGTGCTTTACCTAGCAGAGACTTATAGATGACCTGGAGTCAGTTATACAACGTAAGTAATAAAAATGGGCTAAATAAACTAAAGGAAAAATAGTAAGACAATAAAAATAACAGCAACAATAACGAGGATATATACTGTAGAAGGGTTACCGGCACTGAGTCAATGTGCATGTAGGTAGGGGTAAAGGGACTATGCATAGATAAACAGAGAGAAGCAGCAGCCTGGGTGAAGAGTGTGAAGGAATGTGAATGAATTTGTGTGGTGTTAATATGCATGTGTGTGTGTCAGTGTGTGTGTTGGAATGTCAGTGTAGTATGTGTGAGTGTGTGGTTAGAGTCCAGTGACTGTACATGGAGCCTGTGCAAGAGAGTCAGTGCAACAAATAATAATACAGCTGAATTCGGAAGTTTACATACACTTAGGTTGGAGTCATTAAAACTCGTTTTTCAACCACTCCACAAATTTCTTGTTAACAAACTATAGTTTTGGCAAGTCGGTTAGGACATCTACTTTGTGCATGACACAAGTAATTTTTCCAACAATTGTTTACACACAGATTATTTCACTTATAATTCACTGTGTCACAATTCCAGTGGGTCAGAAGTTTACATACACTAAGTTGACTGTGCCTTTAAACAGCTTGGAAAATTCCAGAAAATTATGTAATGGCTTTAGATGCTTCTGATAGGCTAATTGACATAATTTGAGTCAATTGGAGGTGTACCTGTGGATGTATTTCAAGGCCAACCTTCAAACTCAGTGCCTCTTTGCTTGACATTATGGGAAAATCAAAAGAAATCAGCCAAGACCTCAGAAAAAAATGGTAGACCTTCACAAGTCTGGTTCATCCTTGGGAGCAATTTCCAAATGCCTGAAGGTACCATGTTCATCTGTACAAACAATAGCACACAAGTATAAACACCATGGGACCACAATGCCGTCATACCGCTCAGGAAGGAGACGCGTTCTGTCTCCTAGAGATGAACGTACTTTGGTGCGAAAAGTGCAAATCAATCCCAGAACAACAGCAAAGGACCTTGTGAAGATGCTGGAGGAAACAGGTACAAAAGTATCTATATCCACAGTAAAACGAGTCCTATATCAACATAACCTGAAAGGCCGCTCAGCAAGGAAGAAGCCACGGTTCCAAAACCGCCATAAAAAGGCCAGACTACGGTTTACAACTGCACATGGGGACAAAGATCGTACTTTTTGAAGAAATGTCCTCTGATCTGATGAAACAAAATAGAACTGTTTAGCCATAATGACCATCGTTATGTTTGGAGGAAAAAGGGGGTTGCTTGCAAGCCGAAGAACACCATCCTAACCGTGAAGCACGGGGGTGGCAACATAATGTTGTGGGGGTGCTTTGCTGCAGCAGGGACTGGTGCACTTCACAAAATAGATGGCGTCATGAGGGGGCAAAAGTATGGGGATATATTGAAACAACATCTCAAGACATCAGTCAGGATGTTAAAGCTTGGTCGCGATTGCGTCTTCCAAATGGACAATGACCCAAAGCATACTTCCAAAGTTGTGACAAAATGGCTTAAGGACAACAAAGTCAAGGTATTGGAGTGGCCATCACAAAGTCCTGACCTCAATCCTTTAGAAAATGTGTGGGCAGAACTGAAAAAGTGTGTGCGAGCAAGGAGGCCTACAGGAGGAATGGGCCAAAATTCACCCAATTTATTGCTACCCGAAACATTTGACCGAAGTTAAACAATTTAAAGGCAATGCTACCAAATACTAATTGAGTGTATGTAAACTTCTGACCCACTGGGAATGTGATGAAAGAAATAAAAGCCAAAATAAATTATTCGCTCTACTATTATTCTGACATTTCACATTCTTAAAATAAAGTGGTGATCCTAACTGACCTAAGACAGGGAATTTTCACTCTGATTAAATGTCAAGAATTGTGAAAAACTGAGCTTAAATGTATTTGGCTAAGGTGTTTGTAAACTTCCGACCAACTGTAGATAAAGTAAAGGGGTCAATGTAAATAGTCTGGGTAGCCATTTGATTAACTGGTCAGTAGTCTTTTGGCTTGGGGGTAGAAGCTGTTATGGAGCCGTTTGGTCCCAGACTTGGCACTCTGGTACCGCTTGCCGTGCAGTAGCAGAGAGAACAGTCTATGACTTGGGTGGCTGGAGTCTATGACAATTTTTATGGCATTCCTCTGACACCGTCTGGTATGTAGGTCCTGGATGGTAGGAAGCTCAGCCCCACTGATGTACTGGGCCGTACACACTACCCTCTGTAGCGCCTTGCGGTCGGATGTCGAGCAGTTGCCATACCAAGCGGGAAAGACAGGATGCTTTTGATGGTGCAGCTGTAGAACTTTTTGTGGATCTGAGGACCCATGCCAAATCTTTTCAGCCTCCTGAGGGGGAATAGGCGTTGTCGTGCCCCCCTTAAGACTGTGTTAGTGTGTTTGGACCATGATAGGTCCATAGTGATGTGGACACCAAGGAACTTGACACTCTCAGCCTACACCAATACAGCCCAGTCGATGAGAATGGGGCGTGCTTGGCCCTCCTTTTCCTGTAGTCCATGATCAGCTCCTTTGTCTTGATCACGTTGAGGGAGAGGTTGTTGTTCTGGCACTACACTGGCAGGTCTCTTACCTCCTCCCTATAGGCTGTCTTATTGTCATCAGTGATCAGGCCTATCACCGTTGTGTTGTCGGCAAACGTAATGATGGTGTTGGAGTCGTGCATGGCCATGAAGTCGTGGGTGAACAGGGTGTACAGGAGGGTATTAAGCATGCACCCCTGAGGGGCCCCCGTGTTGAGAGTCAGTGTGGTAGAGGGGGCAGCCCGTCAGGAAGTCCATTATCCAGTTGCAGAGGGAGGTGGTCATTCCCAGGGTCCTTAGCTTAGAAATGAGCTTGGAGATCACTATGGCGTAGTCAATTAACAACATTCTCACATAGGCGTTCCTACGGGGCAGTAGTCATTTAGGCAGGTTACCTTGGCTTTCTTGGGCACAGGGACTATGGTGGTCTGAATTGATTTAGCATTGATTTGATTTAGCCCGTCTGTTAGGCTGGCGTCACTGGGCAGCTCACGGCTGGGTATCTATTTGTAATCCGTAATGGTTTGCAAGCCCTGCCACATCCGACGAGCGTCAGAGCTGCTGTAGTGGAATTCGATCTTAGTCCTGTATTGACTCTTTGCCTGTTTGATGGTTTGTCGTAGGGCATAGCAGGATTTCTTTTAAGAGTCCGTATTAGTGTCCCGCTCCTTGAAAGCGGCAGCTATAGCCGTTTTTCTCAGTGCGAATGTTGCCTGTAATCCATGGCTTCTGGTTGGGGTATGTACGTACAGTCACTGTGGGGATGACGTCCTCGATGCACTTATTGATAAATCCAGGGACTGATGTGGTGTAGTCCTCAATGCCATCGGAAGAATCCCAGAACATATTCCAGTCTGTGCTAGCAAAACAGTCCTCTAGCTTGGCATCCGCTTCATCGGACCACTTCCATATTGAGCATTTTGCTGTTACTTCCTGTTTGAGTTTTTGCTTGTAAGCAGGAATCAGGAGGATACAGTTATGGTCAGATTTGCTAAATGGAGGGTGAGGGAGAGCTTTGTACGCGTCTCTGTGTGTGGAGTAAAGGCGACCTAGAGGTTTTACCCCTAGTTGCACATGTGACATGCTGGTAGAAATGAAATAAAACGTATTTCAGTTTTCATGCATTAAAGTCCCCGGCCACTAGGAGTGCCGCCTCTGGATGAGCATTTTCTTGTTTGCTTATGGTCTTTTACAGCTCGTTGAGTGTGGTCTTAGTGCCAGCATCGCTATGAAGAATATACAGTCGTGGCCAAAAGTTGCGAGAATGACACAAATATACATTTTCACAGTCTGCTGCCTCAGTTTGTATGATGGCAATTTGCATATACTCCAGAATGTTATGAAGAGTGATCAGATGAATTGTAATTAATTGCAAAGTCCCTCTTTGCCATGCAAATGAACCGAATCCCCCAAAAACATTTCCACTGCATTTCAGCCCTGCCACAAAAGGACCAGCTGACATGTCAGTGATTCTCTCGTTAACACAAGTGTTTGTTGACGAGGACAAGGCTGGAGATCACTCTGTCATGCTGATTGAGTTCGAATAACAGACTGGAAGCTTCAAAAGGAGGGTGGTGCTTGGAATCATTGTTCTTCCTCTGTCAAACATGGTTACCTGCAAGGAAACACGTGCCCGTCATCATTGCTTTGCACAAAAAGGGCTTCACAGGAAAGGATATTGCTGCCAGTAAGATTGCACCTAAATCAACCATTTATCGGATCATCAAGAACTTCAAGGAGAGTGGTTCAATTGTTGTGAAGAAGGCTTCATGATGCCCAAGAAAGTCCAGCAAGCACCAGGACCGTCTCCTAAAGTTGTTTCAGCTGCGGTGATCGGGGAACCACCAGTATAGAGCTTGCTCAGGAATGGCAGCAGGCAGGTGTGAGTGCGACTGCACGCACAGTGAGGCAAAGACTTTTGGAGGATGGCCTGGTGTCAAGAAGGGCAGCAAAGAAGCCACTTCTCTCCAGGAAAAACATCAGGGACAGACTGATATTCTGCAAAAGGTACAGGGATTGGAACGACGAGACAGCCTATAGGGAGGAGGTCAGAGACTTGGCTGGATGGTGCCAGAATAACAACGTAACCAAGACTAAGGAGATGATTGGACTACAGGAAAAGGAGTTCCGAGCACACCTCCATTCTCATCGACGGGGCGTTAGTGGATCAGGTTGAGAGCTTCAAGTTCCTTGGCGACCACATCAACAAACAAACTAGAATGGTCCAAACACACCAAGACAGTCGGGAAGAGGGCACGACAAAGCGTATTACCCCTCAGGAAACTAAAAAGATTTGACATAGGTCCTGAGATCCTCAAAAGGTTCTACAGCTGCAACATTGAGAGCATCCTGACTGGTTGCATCACTGCCTGGTACGGCATATGCGTACGGCCCAGTACATCACTGGGGCTAAGCTGCCTGCCATCCAGGACCTCGACACCAGGCGGTGTCCGAGGAAGGCCATAAAAATTGTCAAAGACCCCAGCCACCCCAGTCATAGACTGTTCTCTTCTACTGCATGGCAAACGGTACTGGAGTGCCAAGTCTAGGACAAAAAGGCTTCTCAACAGTTTGTACCCCGAAGCCATAAAACTCCTGAACAGGTAATCAAATGGCTACCTGGACTATTTTCATTGTGTGCCCCCCCCCCCCCCCCAAACCCTCTTTTTACGCTGCTGCTACTCTCTGTTTATCATATATGCATAGTCACTTTAACTATACATTCATGTACATACTAGCTCAATTGGGCTGACCAACCAGTGCTCCCGCACCTTAGCTAACCGGGCTGTCTGCACTGTGTCCCGCCACCCACCGCCCGCCAACTCCTCTTTTACGCTACTGCTACTCTCTGTTCATCATATATGCATAGTCACTTTAACCACATCTACATGTAAATACTACCTCAATCAGCCTGACTAACCGGTGTCTGTATGTAGCCTCACTACTTTTATAGCCTCGCTACTGTATATAGCCTGTCTTTTTACTGTTGTTTTATTTCTTTACTTACCTATTGTTCACCTAATACCTTTTTTGCACTATTGGTTAGAGCCAGTAAGTAAGAATTTCACTGTAAGGTCTACACCTGTTGTATTCGGCGCACGTGGCAAATAAACTTTGATTTGATTTGATTTCTTCACTTTGCAGTTTATCCACAATAATAACATCATCCTCCTCTGCTGGAGAGCTGGAGGCCCTTTACAGTGGGACCTCGCTAGCGTGACCATGAAAGAACATCTTTTTAAGAACATCTGATGCTACAGGATTGCCTTTTTCATTTTTCTACGTTTGGGTTTGGTAAAATTACATTTAAGTGTCTCACTCTCTGGGAATTTCTGCCTGTGTGAGTCAAGTCAACTTCAAATTCCAAGCAGAGTCTGACAGACAATGAGTAATAGAATGGATTTAACAGCCTTCCCATATAGTGGTAAAGTGAATGAAGTGCAGGCTGAATTATGACTAAAAGAGGTCCATTATGACTAATATGGCATCACCATGTTGTTTAGACAGCGGTAGCCACAAACCCAAGCATGGCACCAAGTGACAGAACTACCGATCAGTGACACCTGCTGGCAGGGCAATTCCTAAGGAACTGTCCATCCGCTGCAGTGAAGAGTTCAGCGTTCCACCTGCTGATGATAGCCAGTCAACAAAGGTGGAAACAGAGACAAACCCTGATGCAGAATGTTATTGGCATGGTTACAGTAAAACATGTCATCTGCAAACATCATGAACACACTTTTCTTTCCTGATTGGCCTCTTTTACTACTCTACACAGGCCTTCTGTAAATTGAGTTAAGTGCAGCAAAAATCTACACCTGTTTTACTGGAATGTCTTACAGACCGTCCCGATATTCCCAAGTGTTGACAAACCACTTCACGAAATACAGTAGACAGTATGCTTTCCCCATCTGCTGCTGACGCAGTGCACACAGGGTGATTTCATTACCGAGGGAGGCCAACTGGCAGGTCTGGAGAGCAGGCCGTCTGGACTCCCAACCCACTCCACGTCAGCCAGCCAGGCGACTCCTCATGCCCTTATCACTGCTGGCCAATTTGGCCCACCTTAAGCCCAGCTCCGCTTGAAGACGCTAATAAAAATGCCCCCATTGTCAGTGCACAACCCAACAGGCAGTACAGGCAAAGTCAGCAACTAGGTGCTACTGGCGTAACCACCCAAATCTGTTTCCCAGACATACCTCACACCTTCCCTCTTGTGGAGAACAGGAAATGCCTGCACAGGCTGGACGCAGGAGAGGAGAGGCAGCAGAGGCAGGGGTCTGGGGATGTTGTGCCCTTTCTCCAAGCCAAGAGAGGAGAGAGGGTAAAACCTGCAGGACGTTCTAATCTTTGCAGAGACGGCTACCCTGACTCGTTAATTTGGGCTTGGCACCGCTTTACACTCTCTCAGTGACCTCATATTGCTCCTACACCTTTGGCCACAGCACAACCAAAACCTGATATCTAAGACAAAGACCGAGGTCCCCTGATGATCCAGGGGTAAATTGCTCCACCTCTGGCTTCCAACAGAGCCTGAGCGGAGAATGTTGCTCACTAGAACTTGACCAACAGAATACATCACATAAACATCTTCTGAGAACCAGCTCTCTACTAACTAAATACAGACACATGTGAATCTCCCACATGAAAAAATACTAAAGTATACTATGGTATAAATACTATAGTATTCACTGTAGAGTTTTTGGAGACTTTAATGTAGTTTTCACTGTAGTTTTTTTTTTCAGACTAAAGTCAGCAAAAACACGACAGCGAATACAATAGTAAATACTCCAGTAAAAGAACTAGAGTACATACTATAGTAATTAATGTAGTGTTTTTGTGGATTGTAGTATACTATAGTATTTACTTTAGTGTTTTTGTGGACTGTAGTATACTGTAGTATTTACTATAGTGTTTTTGCAGACATTCCTGTGCTATTTACTACATTGTTTTTTAGTGGATAATACTGTAGTATTTACTATAGTATTCCACAGTGTACTACAACAATCTATAGTAAGTAATAAATATGTTCGAGGGATAATACAGTGTGTATTTAGTATGGTATTCTACAGTATACTACAGTTTATTATAGAATTCTATAGTAAGTACTGTAGTATTCTATAGTAAACTATAGTATTTTTTCATGTGGCCTGGCACTCTCCGAGTGGGCTATATGAATAATATTTTCCAAATGTCCACACACACTGTTTTCTATACTTCTCATAGTTTGGCCCTGTTTCTGTCTTCAAATCCTCTTTTTTTCTAAATGGCTGGGTTTGCCAGCGTGTCCACAAGCTTTCATTTGAGCGGGCTTGTGTTGTGGAATAGGAAATGGCTCATCTTCAGATTAACAGCACCTGCTGAGATGTGTTAGTCAGCTCCATTAGAGACAAGAGAGATCAGGCTGCAAATCGCTTGGTTGTGTGTGACTCAGTAATGGTGTCTGCCTCTTCTAATGTAAAATGTGCAGTTTTGCTCTCTTATTTGTCCCAGATCTGTGACTCAGGCTACAAATATTTCCACTACATAAATATCAAAGCAAACATATGCATAGCAACTGTGCACTTCTGACACACGCCTTGCATTGATTACATACTAAAGATTTATCGTGACTAAGAAACAATGCAAGTGAAAAAAGAGAAACTGTTTTAGGAAAACATCTGCCAAAACATTTACTTGGGTTACTTCAAGCTACTACAGGCATCAGAGGGGTTTTGCCAGAGTAATTCCATAACACAGAAATACGATGTGACATAACTACGTAAAAGGCACTCGCTATTAGAACATACTGGACCATAAACGTCAACTGTAATCGAATAGAATACGGAGTTTTCAGAGAACGATATTACCCAGATGACACTTTGGCTGAAAATGAAGGGTGACCTCAGTGCTCAAACTAATTATGGCACTTTATACAACTGCCTGAGGATTAGAAAACCATTGGGCTCTCATCCAAGGCAGAGAAGCATTTGACAAGATAAACCTATCCCATACATAGCAAAGAAATATGCCTGAACAGTCATAGACACAAACAAGCATCACCTTTCAAGACCCTCAGTCAGAAATATGGTTCAAACCATAACACAACCTTAATCAGAAGATTTGGCAGTGACCTCCAGGCTTAACAATGTCCTTAAGCAAACAGTGGAGGGAGGAAAAAACTCAATATTGTGAGCAGAAAAATGCTTTTGAGTTTCATTTCCAGAGTAATTGCGACAAAAATAGACTGCTGTCGAAGCCAAAAGTCTGATGCCATTCTCTGGTTTGATTAATGGTCTTCTGAGAGTAGCTGAATGTGCTGTGAGAAGGCCTAGTCTGACCAGTTGTCACGCTATGTGCATCGGTAGTCATTGTTAGTCCAGTCCAATGAGTCGTAGAATAAATGTCATTTTTTATAGTGTTACACAAACCCAAAGAAGATACATTATTCATTCAAATCAGATTTATATATTCATAGCAAATGGCAATTTATATATTCATAGCAAGTGACTTTCCTATCTGGCCAATCAGACGTTGTTTCCTTTCATTCTACATGTTGATCATCATGGTTTTTCAGCCATGGAGCAGCTCTTTTCAATGGTGAAGACGGAAAGACATGCTAGGTTGTTCAACTCTGGTTTTACACAGCATTAAGCATGAAGTATTACACATTTAACATATGGACCCGCTCATCTGGTTTGATTCAACCAAATAACAAACACAAATCATAATGCAAACCAGAATAAAAAACTTCTGTATGCCGTATGTTGTACATACACATCACAGAGAATATCATTGCACTTGCTTCTCATGACAGCATTTATTACATTGTCTATGTAACTGTTGTTGTAGTGTAACTAATGGTGGTGGGTAGAGTTCATTGCCTTTCTTCTCCCTTTACTTACTCCTGTCAGAATAAGGCTGATTTTCATTAGATGAGAAATAAGTATTATGTGTTCGTACTTTATAAATGAGGAGCTTAGAGGCAATAATCATTTTTATATGAGAAACGTTTATCAGAATAAACCGCAGAATCAACACTTGAATCGAAGTTTGACTTAGACAAATTCCATGTTCAAATGAAGAAGGATATCAGTGTGCCATGACTCCGGCCAAAAACATTTCAATACGCCTCGGGGTTGGCATGCCCACATGTCAGACTGCCATCATAGATCAAAATAAATGGCATCGGAGGTTTAAATCCTCTTCTGAACAACAATAATATAAACAAATCTCAGATGTCAGTGATCTAGAACATCAGTATTGATTAGTCTACTGTGATAGCAAAACAGTCCTGTAGTTTAGCATCTGCTTCATCTGACCACTTTTTTATAGACCGACTCACTGATGCTTCCTGCTTTCATTTTTTGCTTGTAAGCAGGAATTAGGAGGATAGAGTTGTGGTCGGATTTATCAAATGGATGGCGAGGGAGAGCTTTGTACGCGTCTCTGTGTGTGGAGTAAAGGTGATCTGGAATTTTTTTCCCTCTGGTTGCACATTTAACACGCTTCAAGATTGCTTCGATCACGTGGACTGGGATATGTTGCGCATAGCGTCGGACAATAACATTGATGAATATGCTGATTCGGTGAGCGAGTTTATTAGCAAGTGCATCGGTGATGTTGTAAACACAGCGACTACTAAAACCTTCCCCAACCAGAAACCGTGGATTGATGGCAGCATTCGTGCAAAACTGAAAGCGTGAACCACTGCTTTTAATCAGGGCAAGGCGACCGGAAACATGACCGAATACTAACAGTGTAGCTATTCCCTCCACAAGGCAATCAAACAAGCTAAGTGCCAGTATAGAGACAAAGTAGAGTCGCAATTCAACGGCTCAGACACGAGAGGTATGTGGCAGGGTCTACAGTCAATCACGGACTACAAAAAGAAAACCAGCCCCGTCGCGGACCAGGATGTCTTGCTCCCAGACGAACTAAGCCACTTCTTTGCTCGCTTTGAGGACAATACAGTGCCACTAACACAGCTCGCTACCAAAACCTGCGGGCTCTCCTTCACTGCAGCCAACGTGAGTAAAACATTTAAATGTGTTAACCTTCGCAAGTCTGCCGGCCCAGACGGCATCCCTATCTGCGTCGTCAGAGCATGCGCAGACCAGCTGGATGGTGTGTTTACGGACATATTCAATCAATGCTTATCCCAGTCTGGTGTTCCCACATGCTTCAAGAGGGCCACCATTGTTCCTGTTCCTAAGAAAGCTAAGGTAAATGACTATCGCCCCGTAGCACTCACTTCTGTCATCATGAAGTGCTTTGAGAGACTAGTCAAGTACCATATCACCTCCACCCTACCTGACACCCTAGACCAACTCCAATTTGCTTACCGCCCCAATAGGTCCACAGACCACGCAATCGCAACCACACTGCACACTGCCCTAACCCATCTGGACAAGAGGAATACCTATGGAAGAATGCTGTTCATCGACTACAGCTCAGCATTTGACACCATGGTACCCTCCAAACTCGTCATTAAGCTCGAGACCCTGGGTCTCGACCCCGCCCTGTGCAACTGGGTCCTGGACTTCCTGACGGGCCGCCCCCAGGTGGTGAGGGTAGGAAACAACATCTCCACCCCGCTAATCCTCAACACTGGGGCCCCACAAGGGTGCGTTCTCAGCCTTCACCTGTACTCCCTGTTCACCCATGTCTGCGTGGCCATGCACGCGTCCAACTCAATAATCAAGTTTGCAGACGACACTACAGTGGTAGGCTTGATTACCAACAACGACGAGGCGGCCTACAGGGAGGAGGTGAGGGCCCTCGGAGTGTGGTGTCAGGAAAATAACCTCACACTCAATGTCAACAAAACAAAGGAGATAACCGTGGACTTCTGGATACAGCAGAGGGAGCAGCCCCCTATCCACATCGACGGGAGAATAGTGGAGAAGGTGGAAAATGTTAAGTTTCTCGGCGTACACATCCCGGACAAACTGAAATGGTCCACCCACACAGACAGCGTGGTGAAGAAGGCACAGCAGCGCCTCTTCAACCTTAGGGTGTTGAAGAAATTCGGCTTGTCACCAAAAACACTCACAAACTTTTACAGATGCACAATCGAGAGTATTCTGTCGGGCTGTATCACCGCCTGGTACGGCAACTGCTCCGCCCACAACCGTAAGGCTCTCCAGAGGGTAGTGAGGTCTGCACAACGCATCACCGGGGACAAACTACCTGCCCTCCAGGACACCTACACCACCCGATGTCACAGGAAGGCCAAAAAGATCATCAAGGACAACAACCACCCGAGCCACTGCCTGTTCACCCCACTATCATCCAGAAGGCGAGGTCAGTACAGGTGCATCAAAGCAGGGTACAAGAGACTGAAAAACAGCTTCTATCTCAAGGCCATCAGACTGTTAAACAGCCATAACTAACATTGAGTGGCTGCTGCCAACAAACTGGCTCAACTCTAGCCACTTTAATAATAAAAATTGGATGTAATAAATGTTTCACTAGCCACTTTAAACAATGCCACTTTATATAATGTTTACATACCCTGCATTACTCATCTCATATGTATATACATTTACATTTTAGTCATTTAGCAGACGCTCTTATCCAGAGCGACTTACAGTAGAGTGCATACATTTTATTACATTTTACATACTGAGACAAGGATATCCCTACCGGCCAAACCCTCCCTAACCCGGACGACGCTCTGCCAATTGTGCGTCGCCCCACGGACCTCCCGGTTGCGGCCGGCTGCGACAGAGCCTGGCCGCGAACCCAGAGACTCTGGTGGCGCAGCTAGCACTGCGATGCAGTGCCCTAGACCACTGCGCCACCCGGGAGGTGGCGCAGTGGTATATACTGTACTCTATACCATCTACTGCATCTTGCCTATGCCGTTCGGCCATCTCTCATCCATATATTTGTATGTACATATTCTTATTCATTCCTTTACACTTGTGTGTATAAGGTAGTTGTTGTGAAATTGTTAGATTACTTGTTAGATATTACTGCATGGTCGGAACTAGAAGCACAAGCATTTCGCTACACTCGCATTAACATCTGCTAACCATGTGCATGTGACCAATAACATTTTATTTGATAACATGTTGATAGAAATTTGGTAGAACTGATTTAAGTTTCCCTGCATTAAAGTCTCCAGCCACTAGGACCGCCGCCTCTGGGTGAGTGGTTTCCTGTTTGCTTATTTCCTTATACAGCTGACTGAGTGGGGTCTTAGTGCCAGCATCTGTCTGTGGTGGTAAATAAACAGCCACGAAAAGTATAGCTGAAAACTCTCTAGGCAAGTAGTGTGGCCTGCAATTCATCACAATATACTCTACTTCAGGCGAGCAAAATCTAGAGACTTCCTTAGATTTTGTGCACCAGCTGTGCACCATACACAAATATGCACAGACCACACCCCCTCGTCTTACGGAGTGTGCTGTTCTATCTTGACGGTGCAGAGTATATCCCGCTAGATGAATATTCATGTCGTCATTCAGCCACGATTCCGTGAAACGTAGGATATTACAGTTTGATGTCCCGTTGGTAGGATATTCGTGATCGTACCTCATCTAATTTATTGTCTACTGACTGCACGTTGGCGAGTAGTATTGTTGGTAATGGCAGCTTTCCCACTCGCCTTCTGCGAATCCTTACGAGGCACCCCGCTCTGTGTCCTCTGTACCTGCGTCTCTTCCTCTTGCAAATAACTGGGATGTTAGCCCTGTGGGGTGTTTGGAGAATGTCCTGTGCGTCCTCCTTGTTGTAGAAAAAATATTTGTCTAATCCAAGGTGAGTGATCGCTGTCCTGATATCCAGAAGCTCTTTTCTGCCGTAAGATACGGTTGCAGAAACATCATGTACAAAATAAGTTACAAAAACGCAAAAACCCCCCACATAATAGCACAATTGGTTGGGCGCCCGTAAAACTGCTGCCATTTCTTCCGCCGCCATTTTATGAGTGACAGTCAGGGGGTATCAGTGCTGAGTCAATGTGCGGGGGTACAGGTTAGTCGAGGTAATTTGTAAAGTGACTATGTATAGATAACAAACAGCAAGTAGCAGCAGTGTAAAAACAAAGGGGGAGGGTGTCAAGGTAAACAGTCCGGGTGGCCATTTGATTAATTGTTCAGCAGTCTTGTGGCTTGGGGGTAGAAGCTGTTAAGGAGCCTTTTGGTCCAAGACTTGACCCTCCGGTACCACTTGCCGTGTGGTAGCAGAGAGAACAGTCTATGACTTGGGTGACTAGAGTCTTTGATCATTTTTTGGGCCTTCCTCTGACACTGCCTAGTGTATAGGTCCTGGATGGCAGGAAGCTTGGCCCCAGTGACGTACTGGGCCGTACACACAACCCTCTATAGCGCCTTACGGTCAAATGCAGAGCAGACCTGACAGAGGTTCAGCGGAACGCAAGATTTCCTGTGGGGGCCTTTGCTCAGCTTAAGTAGTGAAACTTCCTTCCCTGCCAGCATGAGATCCTGGTGGTCACAGCCAGTCTGTCAGCCCATTTTATGAGGGTCAGGGCCAGCCATGAACCGCTCAACTCCAGGCCCAGCTGAATCGGTGATAAAGAACGGCATGGAGGACACATTCACTGCCTCCCCTGGGTCCTTCCTCTCTACCGTCCCTCTCTGACATCAGGCCTCCACAGGAAACAGCCCAGGCCAGGGGCAGAGCAGGATGTGTGTGCAACATGCACTGACATCTCTCCAAAGGTGATTTCTCTCTGTGCTCCATGATTACATAATCACACATGGAGGGAGGAGGAGGAGGAGGAGGAGGAGGAGGAGGAGGAGGAGGAGGAGGAGGAGGAGGAGGAGGAGGAGGAGGAGGAGGAGGAGGAGGAGGAGGAGGAGGAGGAGGAGGAGGAGGAGGGACCTGGATCCTACTGCATGACATCCCAAATAGCAATCTTTCCACTTGTGCTAGCTTATCTGGACTAATAGAAATATATGTGCTAACTGCAGGTTGCATTGTTGGAGCAGGTATTGGATTCAAAGCTAAATCTTTACTATAATTCTCTACAAAAACACAATGGGAATCTTCCTGGGATCCATGCAGAGCTGTTTCACTTGTCGTAGCTTACTCATTCAGCCGTTTCCCAACTCCAGTCCTCAAGTACCTCCAACAGTACACATTTTTAACTAATCATCAAGCCTTCAATCAATTAAATCAAGTATGTTTGTTCGGGGCTACAACAAAAATGTCTGCTAACCTGCTAACTTATTGGAGTGATGTTAAGGCCAAAATGACCCTTAAGTAAGTGATGTTGATATATTTACACTACCGTTCAAAAGTTTGGTGTCACTTAGAAATGTCCTTGTTTTTGTTTTCGTCCATTAAAATAACATCAAATTGATCATAAATACAGTGTAGACATTCTTAATGTTGTAAATGACTATTGTAGCTGGAAACGGGAAATTGTTTATGGAATATCTACATAGGCATACAGAGGCCCATTATCAGCAACCATCACTCCTGTGTTCCAATGGCACAGTGTGTTAGCTAATCCAAGTTTATCATTTTAAAAGGCTAGTTTATCATTAGAAAACCCTTTTGCAATTACGTTAGCACAGCTGAAAACTGTTGTGCTGATTTAAATAAGCGATAAAACTGGCCTTCTATAGACTAGTTGAGTATCTGGAGCATCAGCTTTTGTGGGTTCTGATTAGCTTTTGTGTATTTCTGATCAATTTGATGTTATTTTAATGGACAAAAAATGTGCTTTTCTTTCAAAAACAAGGACAATTCTAAGTGACCCCAAACTTTTGAACGGAAGTGTATCTTACTGCAGGCAGTAACTGTTTTCCTCATATCGGCCCACCTTTGTTGCTGGTTGACTAATAGGCCCAGTGGTTACAGAGCTTGTTGACTCGAGGCTTTACACTGACCCACACAGTCACTTTTCAGAGGAAACTGTGGTCAGTGAGGGAGTTCTCCATGTTAATCATGGAACAGTCATTCCTTTTAGCCTAACCCCAGACAGACCACACCACTCTCACTACTGGAAGCTACTGTCAACATGCCACCGTAGGTGTTTACGGAGCTGCCAGAAAATATTACTGTTTCCACATAAAAAAATACTCTAGTGTATACTATGGTAGGAATATTATAGTATTCACTTTAGTGTTTTTGCGGAGTTTACTATAGTATTCACTGTAGTCCGCAAAAACCCTACAGCGAATACGGTAGTATTTACTGTAGTATTCTGTAGGCAGGTAGCCTAGCGGTTAAGAGTCTTGGGCCAGTAACCGAAAGGTCGCTAGTTTGAATCCTCAAGCTGATTGGTGAAAAATGTGCCCTGGAGCAAGGCACTTAACCCTAATTGGTCCTGTAAGTCAAATCACATTTTCAAATCAAATTGTATTTGTCGCATGCGCCGATACAACAGGTGTAGACCTTACAGTGAAATGCTTCCTTACAAGCCCTTAAGGGACTCTGGTGAATAAAGACAAGCTCAGATTTCTGACTTCCTGTTTTGATTTTAACTCAGGATTTTGCCTGCCAATATGAGTTCTGTTAATCTCACAGACATAATTCAAACAGTTTTAGAAACTTTGGAGTGTTTTCTATCCAATACTAATAATAATATGCAAATATTAGGAACTATGACTGAGGAGCAGGCCGTTTGAAATGGGCACCTTTCATCCAAGTTACTCAATACTGCCCCTTCAGCCATAAGAAGTTAACCAACTACGCAGTTTTAAGAAAAATAAGTGTTAAGTAAGTCACTCTGGATAAATGACTAAAATGTAAATGTATACTGTAATATTTACAATAGTGTTTTTCTGGACTGTAGTACGGTATAATGTAGTATTTGCTGTAGTGTTTTTGTATACTGTTGTATTTACTGTAGTGTTTTTGTGGGCATTACTTTAGTATTTACTGAAGTTTGTTTTATTATCTTTGACATACTGGAGAAATACTAAAAGAGCAAATGTTCCATAACGTGTAGGTAGGACAGGGTTGTGATCAGAGAGTTCAAAGCTTCTGCTCTTTTCTATACCCATAGGGAACAAAATATATGGTGTGTATATACTTTGAATGTAGGTTTCTCATGTATGTGTGGCACAAACTGGGAAATGGGGGAGGGGAATTGGCATGGTATATGCAAATTAAACACTGTAGTATTTTCTATAGTAAAATGTTTTATGTTTTTGGGGACTGTAGTGTTTTTGCAGACATTTCTGTCGTATTTATTACAGTGTTTTTGGGGGGATAATACTGTAGTATTTACTATAGTATACTACAGTATACTACAAAATGATTTACTAAGTACTATACTACACAGGGGGATACTACAGTGTGTAGTATAGTATTTGCTGGGAGGCCTAGTGAGGGTGATATAGATGGTTTTTCAGTACACAACACACTGACGTCAGGCTCGGATGTGCACACATCAAGGATGCAGAAAGAGCGCCATCCCATCTGCCCCCATTTAACATAGCTTACATTTACGTAATTATTACTTTTAAATCAAATAAAACACTTTTGGAGGTTCTGATATGCTTACAATGTTGTTTTGATTATTGCTTGAAAAGTCACTAAGATTATATTTGGCTGTCATCTTTGCAAAATAACTATTTTGAATGCAATTGTTAGCTAGAATGCTAACGGTCATTGACATAGGCTGTAGCAAATGCAAGCCAAAGAGACATTTTACTGGTTGAAGTTGTTTTGAAGTGTAATAAGGTTGATTTGTGATGATGACACAAACATTATTTTAAGCAGGACATTCATACAAGCCTTAAATTCAAATTATAATCCAAAAATAGTGTGAAAAGCACTCATAAGCAACATGTACATGGCACTCTATGAGATCTACTGTGTTCTGCCATTAACATGGCACGCATCGCTCTCAGTTACAAACACAGAAAGGGGTCTATTAGTGGTAGAATGGCAAATGTAATGTTGAAAGCAAGGAAATACATTTTTCCTCATAACTACAGAGTAGGGAAAAATGTCAAAGAGCAAATCCCATGGTAGCTTTAGTTTAGGTCTCTGATACTCTTGGCACTTTCAATCCTGTATGCTCTTTATGCTAAGCCGTTCTGCCTGGGAAAGTTATCCTGCCATCTGGTAGTCAGCTCTCCTAATCAGGGAGGAAGACCAAGAGTCATCCCCTTGTGTCCAGATTCTGCAGCCAAAAGAGTATGCCTTGAGCTGGGGGAATAGAGGGCTATGGAGGGGGAATTCGGAATCAGTGTTAATTCACATATGTCATAACTGTTTAACCTTTACCCATTTCACTTCAATCTGTTCTTTCTAACCTCTGCAGGGATAGACTGTAGGGTGTGGATCCCTGATCTGTTTCACTAGTCTGGGTGTGAATGAACTTGAATGAGGCCTGGGCAGGGTTAGTGTGCAGTGTTAGGGAGGGAGGGACAGGCTGTTTGTCTTTGTACTGATGCTACAAACTTGACCTCTGGCTCGACCCTGGTCACCGATGAGCACTTTCACTTGTGATGTGAATGGATAAGGGCATTGTGTTTCTCTGCTAACACTGGATTATAGAACGTCACATGGCAACAAGTGCTGACTCTGCTCTGGAGGCTACTTTGTCCTCACATGAACCCCTGTGGGGCTTAGGATGTGAAGGTGTGGGGATGTTTGGAATTGGTACAAATCAGCTGACACATTTAAAGTTACTTGTTTCTGCATACTTGTTTGTGTGTTTATGTTGGTATTTTATGGAAGCGCTGGTTTCTTGTATTTCAGCCAAAGTTGACATTTTACATGAAATTGAGGGAAACAAAAGAATGGGAAACAGGAAATTAGAATGTTTCTGGTGATATTTACATTGTAATTATATAAGCATGTACTAACTACAGTGTGGGTATACAATGCTACATACTTTTGCTACATACAATGCTACATATACAATGCTACATACAACTATTACAGGGTTAGATGACTGATTTGGGAGAGGGAAGTCAACTCAACACAAAGAAAGCAGCATTTAGCACAGACACAGGGATATTGACAGAGTAAGACTGAAGATTACAGTGTGTTCCCCTGTTGCAAAGATAAGCCCAACAAAGACCCATGAGTGGTTGACTTCCTTGTCAGGCCACAGGAAACAAGGTTCTTAGAAAGCGCTGCAGCATGGAACAGATATGGCTCTATGTTCGCCAAGCTCTCTAGGGCCTCGTCAGACACCCACTTACTGCCACAGTGCCGGCCCAGCCTGGCCCGGCCCGGCGGGCTGTAGGTTCCAAGCCAAATCCTAATCCATCACATCAATCAGCAGGCCTCTCTGATGCAGCTGTCGTTAGCAGAGACAACAACAACAATTTATGGGAAACAAAGTGTCCCTCCCACACTGCACTTCACCATCCAGCACAACATCGGTCTGAGTTCCCATGATTGGGCTTGTTGTTGAAAACAGGAATTATCAGTATGGCTGTGCATGCATGGGACCAGTTAATCTGCAGAGGTTAGAGCGCTGGATCCCTGGGGACTAAGGTCGTGTCTACACTTGACACTTACATGCGACTTCTGCTATCAGAATCCGAAGATCACATTGAAAAGACGGGTCTAGACACATAAAGGTCGCTTTGTAGTCGGATTGTGTTCAGATCTGGCTGACCACATCAGGAGGTGGTCATGGATGCATTGTGTGAGGATTTCTCCTCAGTCTGGACCCAATCAGGCTACCGAAAGCGCATACAGTGGGCGACGTCATCAGCATTCCTCCCACAAGTCTCCAGAAAACGTGTTTTGGAACAGTGATGCACCTTTGAATTATAACGTTGGAGGAAATACATTCCCAGCGTGTGAGGAATGTGTTTGCTGGCCTCATAAATGCTAGCCAACTAGCTAATATTAAGAAAAATGTTTTGGGCTGGAGTTATGCTAACCCGTTTGCAATCCCTTTAGCATTGCTTGCTAGCTTGCTGGCTAGCTACATAAGTTAGCTGGCTAGTTAGCTACAGTAGTTAGCTACTGCCATCAGTTGTTGTTGAGTTAATATCATATTTTCCCTATTCTACCGTTTGTAGAATGCACACTGGCATTTTAATATAGCACTGGAAAAGGGAATTCGGACACACGGTAGACACATTTAAATGTAGGTGTAGACACATAACGCGCTTGGAATTTCATGATCAGAACTCAAAACAAATCAAAATCAAATCAAACGTTATTTGTCACACACTCCAAATACAACAGTTGTAGACCTTACCATGAAATGCTTACTTACTTATTTAACCAACAATGCAGTTCAAGAAATAGAGTTAAGAAAATATTTACAAAATTTAAAAATAAATAAAAAAAAGGATAAAAAGTAACACAATAAATAGCAATAACGAGGCTATATACAGCGGGGTACAGGTTAGTCGAGGTAATTTCTAATATGATCAGAATGCTAAAGCTGCATGAACTGTCAAGTCTAGATACAGCCTGAGGCAGTGGAGTGCAACTTCCAGCTCAAAATATCTAACAATGTCAGCCTCTGGTCCTTGGTGAGCACTAGCTAGTTTATGTGCTGCTCAATAGGTAATTACATAAATTTTTGACATGTGTGGGTCCCCCAACTGAATTTTTTTTATTTATCGCCGGTTCTTGTTTCCAGATGTCGGAAAACGATTTTTGTTGGACATTTTTGCTGTTTTTAGGTTGTTCATGGCTGTGCATGCATGGGACCAGTTAATCCAGGCAGAGGTCAGAGAGCTGGATCCCTGGGGACTGAGGCAGTAGAGCACAACTTCCAGCTCAAAATATCTAACAATGTCAGCCTCTGGTCCTTGGTGAGCACTAGCTAACTTATCACCATTGCTGCTCAATAGGTGATTACATACATATCTGATGTGTGTAGGTCCCCCACTGAAAAATATAATTTATCGCTGGTTCTTGTTTCCAGATGTCGGGAAAAAAGAAATCTGGCCTTTTTTGCTGTTTTTAGGTCGTTCTCAGTATAAAGAAATGTTTTGTATTGCTTTTAAATTAACTTCCTCGGGCCGTATCAAAATCCCCTTCATCAGTCGTCTTGTTTGTGCACCTGCTAAGCTTAAAGGGCCAATTAGCAGTTGAAACAATAACAAAGCTTTTTCCCCGCCACCGTTTCAGTAAACGCTGAGGGATGGGGGTGGAGAAATGTAATCACTCTCAAATTCATAGACACCTATGGATGCAAGGACTGACCATCCATGATATCAACATAGTTTTAACTAGGCTATACAGTGTTTGTTTACATTTACTTTGTTTACACAAATTGGAGTTAAACAAACTTATATTTTGGGTTAGGATGGGGAACGACAGTTTAACTAAGCTCATGAGACATTTATACGTTAAATTCTTCAAGAATGAATGAGTACATACCAATAAAGGTAGACTCAGCTAATTTGATGTACACGACATGACCAAAAGTCATTCATTCCAAAATCATGGGCATTAATATGGAGTTGATCCCCCTTTGTTGCTAGAGACTCCACTCTTCTCGGAAGGCTTTCCACTAGATGTTGGAACATTGCTTAGGGGACTTGCATCCATTCAGCCACAAGAGCATTAGTGAGGTTGGGCGCTGATGTTGGGCGATTAGGCCTGGCTCGCAGTTGGCGTTCCAATTCATCCCAAAGTTGTTTGATGGGGTTGAGGTCAGGGCTCTGGGCAGGCCAGTCAAGTTCATCCACACCGATCTCGACAAACCATTTATTTTTGGACCTCGCTTTGTGCACGGGGGCATTGTCATGCTGAAAGAGGAAAGGGCCTTTCCCAAAATGTTGCAACAAAGTTGGAAGCACAGAATTGTCTGGAATGTCATTGTATGCTGTAGCGTTAAGATTTCCCTTCACTGGAACTAAGGGTGAAAAACACCCCAGACCATTATTCCTCCTCCACCAAACATTACAGTTGGCAATATGCATTGGCCCAGGTAGCGTTCTCCTAGCATCCAACAAACCCAGATTCGTCCTTCGGACGATTCATCACTCCAGAGAACGTGTTTCCACTGCTCCAGAGTCCAATGGCAGCGAGCTTTACACCACTCCAGCCGACGCTTGGCATTGCGCATGGTGATCTTAGGCTTGTGTGAGTCTGCTCGGCCATGGAAACCCATTTCATGAAGCTCCCAACAAACAGTTATTGTGCTTATGTTGCTTCCAGAGGTAGTTTGGAACTCTGCAGCGAGTGTTGCAACCGAGGACAGATGATTTTTACGCGCTGCACTTCAGCACTCGGCGGTCCTGTTCTGTGAGCTTGTGTGACCTACCATTTTGCGGCTGAGCTGTTGTTACTCCAAGAGGTTTCCACTTCACTTACAGTTGATTTGATTTAAGTTGACCGGGGCAACTCTAGCAGACAGAAATGTGACAAACTGACTTGTTGGAAAGGTGGCGCCCTATGACGGTGCCACGTTGAAAGTCACTAAGCTCTTCAGTAAGGCCATTTTACTGACAATGTTTGTCTATAGAGATTGCATGGCTGTGTGCTCGATTTTATATACCTGTCAGCAACGGTATGGCTAAAATAGCCAAATCCACTAATTTGAAGTGGTGTCCTCATACTTTTATAAAAATAGTGTAGATGCAGAAAGTGAACAGCAAAGTGGGTCAATTTCCGCAACAACTACGAGTGTTGAAGCGTGAGGCTCAAAATCTCTGTTTTGGCCAAGCGGCTACCACGATGTCAACAGCGTGAATCGAACCCATACACATGTGCAGATACTGTGTGTGACTGGGTGAGAGTGAAGTCTTGCATATAGCTCATCTCAATATCTGCAATGCTGCTCGTGACAACCTCGTTTAGCTGAGTCTACCTTTAATTAACATCCAAAAATGTATGTAGCAACTGCTGATTGAAAACCTAGGAATATCTGACATTTCAGTACAAAACCATGCTTTTATGTTATTAGGACTTGGCATCACAGAACACCTCTTCCTGCTGAGCTGTCTCGCTATAATTTGGTAAATTAATTATCAGAGCGACTGTAATATATTGGAGAGGTTTGAATGGCCTCTCAGTTTTGCATGTCTTTTGGGCCTAGTCCCTGAACCAGACAAACCACAGGCCTCTCTTCCCCTCCCATCCCGTCCAGGCACAGCTCTCTGGCCTGCCTCTCACAGCTTTACACTCAAGCTTTACACTCCTCACGCTCTCCAAGAACCCAGGTGGAAATTGTTGGACTGGCGAGGGAGTCACATAATATGGCCCCCTAGGGAGGACGTAACAACAGATTATTTCACAGATTTTTGGCCAGAAGTATACCGGCCAGAAATATTGTGGACGGAAGTATAGTGGACAGAAATATAGTGGGCAGAAAAATAGTGGGCATGAATGTAGTGGACAGAAATATAGTGGACAGAAATATGGTGGATAGAAATATAGTGGACAGACATATAGTGAACAGACATATAGTGGACAGACATATAGTGGACAGACATATAGTGGACAGACATATAGTGGACAGAAATATGGTGGACAGAAATATAGTGGACAGACATATAGTGGACAGACATATAGTGGACAGAAATATAGTGGACAGAAATATGGTGGACAGAAATATAGTGGACAGACATATAGTGGACAGAAATATGGTGGACAGAAATATAGTGGACAGACATATAGTGCACAAAAATATAGTGGACAAAAATATGGTGGACAGACGTATAGTGGACAGACATATAGTGGACAGACATATAGTGCACAAAAATATAGTGGACAGAAATATAGTGGACAGAAATATAGTCATTCACTTGCACATAGAGCATCTGTGGACCTCGTTGGAATCAAGGTTAGAAAAAGTATATTCTGATGTAAATCATCAGGGGGAAAATGAAGGAAAAGGGTTTCAGTTCTATGTGGTTAGCACCTAAATCAAACCCATTAGAGTACCTTGTGGAGAGGAGAGGGGACTGTGCTGTGCTCGCTCTCCTCTGCAAGGCACAGTTTGTCCTCTGATTTAAGCCTTGTCCCCTGGGGGCACATAAAGGCTGAGGTAGGAGTTGGCATGGAGCTACTTCAATACATCTCACAGATTTAATCTAACTATTTTCTAATTCATTGCACCCAGGCAATGGCTGCTACCAACAGGATTCCTGGAAGGCTAGACAGGAGAACCTGATTTAATCCAGCATCTACGGCTAGTGCGATCCGCTCTGTGACGCACCCAGATTGTCATGAGTGGGAAAATAATCTGCCAGGAGCCACAATTAGCCAAGCCATAATGACTAGAGATGCTATCAAAGCACAATAGGCCAATCTTAGCTTGATGTTTGGCCCAGTGCAACTATGTAATGAGAAGACCCAGAACTCTCCCCTGTTCTATGGCTAGAACACTATGTCCACTAACCAGGTGTTTTTCTCTTATGAGATGGGACCAACAATAGCACTAATGTGCAGTGTGGTTGGTTGCATGCATATACTCTGGAGAAAATACCTCAAAGTAACATCTAGTTTCAGGAGACAGGGTTGTTTAGGGATTCATCAAACACATAGGAAAAACACATAGACGTGTTGTAAGATTTGTTACTTGAATTGTAGTCGCTCTGGGTTTGAGGATGTGTGTGGATTACAGGGGATAGAGGGAGGTATTTGCTCAGAAGTGCAGCCATGGTGGATGTTCAACATCACTTTTCAGGCTGCTTCCAACATGGAGGTCAGTGGTACAGCTTCTATCTGCATAGCGATGTGTTATTTATTTCAACAGTTGGTTGGTGCTTTTTAATGTGGTGCCGATCTGCAGCCAGGAGAGGGTGAAACTTAATATAAAATCCTCAGTTAGCTTCCTCAGCTGCTCTTTTGCTGCTCCCATAAAAAAAGTATTTTGGATAATGTTGTAATGGGAGCTCGCTAGAGAACGCTCCTCGTATCCCCCTGTGTCCTCGCTCCTGATTGAATCCACATATATCTGGTAAAATGTTACTACATGGCAAATTGATAATGAGGACATTGTTTCCTTACATCCCGTAAGATCGAGGCAGATGTCAATAAACATGAATTGCTAAGGATTGTGTCCAAAGGAACAACTGATAAGGTTTTATGACATTTTCGGATGAAGATGTATTGCTTGGTTGAGATACAAAGGAGCTACAGTGTAGGAGCAACAGCTCAGCGCCAGTTCTGAAAACAGGCCAATGGCTTTTTTTGTCCCCAAGCTTTCACTTTACACCACAACCCAGCAGATATGTAGGGCCCGGTCTACACGACTGACCACAGATTAAACCTTCACAGAGGCTATAATTATAGGTCAGGCTTTGATCTGACAGAGACTACTGGGTTATTTTAGGTTTTCCAATGAACACCAACGTTTCCGCGGCTCACTGAATTGTCCATGTTGCCATGAGGAATAAGCTACAACAATACATGAAATAAGCCCAGTGCTGTCAGAGTATCATATTTATTATAGCCTGTTCAGTGTCAAGCTTTGAGGTCTTTATTGAAAGGAGCACAGAGAGAGCTCAATTCACCCATTGCGTATGGGCTCCAGAAATAAAGCCAGGGAAATGAGATATGCCACTGGAGCGGTGGTTGACCACTGTGGGGGCAGCGGTGCTGCTATTCTGTTTAAGTAATAGAACATTAATGCTCTCACAGCCTCTTCTCACTGTTTCCCAAACAATCCAGTTGAATCTACAATGAATTTCCAGACAAATAAGAGATACAGTTGATGTCGGAAATGTACATACATCTTAGCCAAATGCATTTAAACTCAGTTTCACGATTCCTGACATTTAATCCTAGTAAAAATTCCCTGTCTTAGGTCAGTTCGGATCACCACTTTATTTTAAGAATGTGAAATATCAGAATAATAATAGTATCAATTATTAATTTGTAGACAAACTGGAATTAAAGCCAGACTAAGTCAGTGGCACAGATGGAACTACCCAAGCAGAAAATACATCTTCAAATGTTGAATTTTGGTTTCGTTGACAACCAAAAACTATTCAATATCACTTTTGAAATACAATAAATGAACTATTAACTTGTCGACAACTGAAGTGAAAAATTTTATGTTGGATTCACGTCTCCAACTCAAAAAAAATGAGTTAAAGAATCAGATTAAGCCAGTGGCTCAGATGGAACTATCCAAGCAGTAGATAGGCCTACATCCAATGTTCCCTCTAAGCTGTGCGCAGCTCCCCCGGAACTGCTGCGCAGAAGAAATATCAACCCGCTCAGAAGAGCAAGAGATTGAACTTCACTTAACTTTCTGGTTTTCCCCTTTAGTTAACACTATCAATGTTTCCCTTTACTGTGTGAATTGTGATCGAATCAACGCAATACTAGCCACTTTAAATGCAATATACCGAAACAAAACAAACTATGCAAGAGATTTCTTGTAGGCAGAGCGCATTGGAGTAGGATTCTATTGCTTTGACAGGGACGACTCAGGCCCATACGCTACACAGATTGGTGCACCTTAACCAATCAGAGCTGCAGTATCCCTATATGCAAATAGACCATTTCCATATATGGATCTGTACCATTCACTTTGAACTGGACTGTGTTTACACCATGAGTGGTCGCGAGTAGATGCGCTTGTTTTCAGATCAAAGCAAGAGCTGCATGTAGCCACATGTGTACATTTGTCATATTCTTTGCTAGTAATTGAGTTATTAAGTTTCAAGTTTCAATCCCAGTTATAGCTAATTTCTAGTCAACAATGGATTAGTAGTTGCTTCCTACAAGAGCACAAAGGTGTGCATTTCTAGACATATTTGAAAAGAAAGTCAGGTAAAGAGCTTGTCTTAAAGTGGCAGTGTTGTATTTTGAGAGGGGCTGGAATAACCTAAGTAGCCAATAGGCAGAGGGTAGCATAATTTGTCTGATTCTCTGTAATAACGGTATGGGAATTATAATTAATGTTATTTTGTGAAGTGGTTTCTTGCATCAAAAAACTACATTTTCAGTAAACTCCTTGTCTGAAAGACGAGTAGATTAACAGGTTAAGGTCAATGTTTACATGTTTTTTTCAGAAGTATCATGGAATGTGAGCCTACATTGAACACTACACATTGGCTGCTACTGTAGGCTGAATGATAGAACAGCTATTTCCATGTTAAAATGTTATGGGATGCATTTTCTCCAATGTTTTTTTATGGTAGGCCACATTGATAGGCCTACATTATGATCAAATAGCCACAGTAGCCTACTTGGCCACTGTTATAACTGTAACTTAAAGCTGGTACGGCCTCAATGTTCCCAGTAAAGGCGCGCCAGAAGTGCCGGAAAAAGTGATAGGGAACATTGCCTACATATCCTTTAAATGTTGATATTTGGTTGCATTGTTAACCAAACAAAATTCGATATTACTTTTGTAATACAGTAAATAGCCTTAATTTTAACCTATCTTACAAACTAATATAAAACAAACCTTAAAATGTGTAACACATCCATGGTGACATTTTGAGGTTACTGTAACTATAAATGTCTTCTAATGTAATTATATAAAGTGTGCATGTTCAAGATAACATGCAGAGGTCGTTGCAGGTCTGTGGAGATTTTCACAATTGCTGTAATCACATGCACCATGTACTTTTAATGTAATCTCAACTGCCATCCAGGTCATTTGATTCTGCTAATAGATGAAGCACAGCGATAACACATGAATACGGCATTGTATTTCCATTTGTACGTCCCTGTGCTTTGAAATGGTTGAAAGTGCAGTGATAGACATTTGGTTGAAAACAAAAAACGGACATTGTTTTTCCATTGGATTTTGGTTGTGCTTTTAGATGGTTGAAAGCATAGTGATAAAGCATTGGAAATTCAACTATCTTTTGGCTCTTTTTGAGTGAGTTGTAATTGATCAACGTCTCAACCAAATATTACCCATATCCACGTTGAAATGGCATAGTGTGGCCAGTGGGAAGCTTACAGTAAAGAATTACACAGTTCACTGTTCAAGCTCATTCTCACAATATACCCATAAATCGTCTCTACTTTGATTGCCAAAAAAGGTGTTTACAGTACAATGACTGTGTAGTACAACGTTATCACTGTTGAAGCCACAATCTGTAAAGAATTAGCCCATTTGCCAGGTTACTGTTGTTCCTCCAAATGAGTCTGATGATCTACATATTCAATCTTCAGCAGTGAAGTGAAGTTCTCTCGCTTATATTTTCTCATAATGAGAAAACATGTACAAACTTGGATTTCTACTTGATCCTTGATGACCATAATTTACTTTCCTATTTGACAACTAGCCTTCAAATTGCTGCTAATTGCGAGCGACTGTTTTGCAATAACAGCATTTTGGACGAGGATCACGTTTCGAAAGAGGTAAATGGAGCCATTAAAGCTGGAATCCTTAATGGTGAAACAGCTACGTCCGTTTGCGATATTACAACAACAAAGAAGTTAGTCAAAACAACGGACACAGTTTTTTCCCCTCGGACATCATTGCACATACAATTAAAGAGCGCGTTATATACTGTATTTTCCCCCCCATGCTGTGTGACACTCCTCAGCTCGGCAACTAAAACAATAACAGCGTTGTTGGGGCGGCCAGTGGACCTGTTTCCCCCTACTGCGGATTCCATCTTCAAGCATTTTGTGTAAATAAAGAGAGAAAAAAATCACTGGGTTATTATTGCCATGATAGCGTGAGCTATTCTTCTGGTGATTAGTTGTGGCATTATAGATTGGCTCTGGGGACATGCCACATTTCTTTCTGGAGGCATGTTCAGTGCGAAGCTAAATATAAGGGCTGTACAAAGGAGGCAATGTGGCTGAGTGTTGGGCCACCGTGCACTGAGCTGTGTGCTGTAGCGGTCAGACCCAGACAAGGACGGCCATGGCAGACACTTCTGTCTGCCGTCAGACAAGCTTGTTTAGACAGTCGATTCAAAGCCAAATTGATTTTTCCAACATCCATATCGGTCTACACTGAGTGTACAAAACATTAGGAACACCTTCCTAACATTGAGTTTCACCCCCTTTTGCCCTCAGAACAGCCTCAATTCGTCAGGGCATGGACTCTACAAGGTGCTGAAAGCGTTCCACAGGGATGCTGGTTGTGTTGACTCCAGTGCTTCTCTCGGTTATGTCAAGTTGGCTGGATGTCCTTTTGGTGGTGGACCATTCTTGATACACACAGGTTTCTTTTGAGCCTAGCAACATTGCAGTTCTTGAAACATTCAAACCAGTGCGCCTGGCACTTACTACCATACCCCGTTCAAAGGCATTTTATAATTTTTTCTTTCCCATTCACCCTCTGAATGGCACACATACACAATCCATGTCTCAATTGTCTCAAGGCTTAAAAATCCTTCTTTAACGTGTCTCCCCCCATTCATCTCCACTGATTGAAGTTGATTTAACAAGTGCCATCAATAAGGGATCATAGCTTTCACCTGGATTCACCTGGTCAATCTATGACATGGATAGAGCAGGTGTTCCTAATGTTTTGTACACTCCGTGTATTTTCTGCATTAATCTGCCTGTCACTAGCCAAAGCCATGCCATTAGATGTGTGTTCTGAGTACAGTATTTTCAAACAAATCTAGTTGAAAAGTGATCATTGCCAGGGTAAGACAGTTGTGTCGAACAGAGTCTCTCAAAGTTCTGAGAGAGCTGTATAAAACGTGTTTGAATGAAAGCCCTGTGCATCTTTCCAGGCCATCTGTCTCTCCAAGTCCAACGAAACAAGATTCTGTTATTGAAACGCATTAGTCTCTAACTGACTGACTTATGATATTATTAGTGTGGATTAGCAGTGATCAGACAGCATTCTGGAAGATGCTACAGTATGTCCTGTATTGTCCTAAACTATGGATCCTCTTTGTATGTTTACCAGGCTGACAATGTGCAGTAGGCCCGTGATGATTAAGGGGTTAGTTTGAGAATAGGGCTGGCCGATATGGCCAAAATATCATATCGCAATATTTTTCACATTTTTGGCAGTATGTGGCGGTATTTGATGTTTCTGAATGGGTGGAGCAGGGTAGTGGTGGGGTGGGTCTAGGGGGTGAGGGGTGGAGCAGGGTAGTGGTGGGGTGGGTCTAAGTGGTGAGGGGTGGAGCAGGGTAGTGGTGGGGTGGGTCTAAGTGGTGAGGGGTGGAGCAGGGTAGTGGTGGGGTGGGTCTAGGGGGTGAGGGGTGGAGCAGGGTAGTGGTAGGGTGGGTCTAGGGGGTGAGGGGTGGAGCAGGGTAGTGGTGGGGTGGGTCTAGAGGGTGAGGGGTGGAGCAGGGTAGTGGTGGGGTGGGTCTAGGGGGTGAGGGGTGGAGCAGGGTAATGGTGGGGGGTAGAGCAGGGTAGTGGTGGGGTGGGTCTAGAGGGTGAGGGGTGGAGCAGGGTAGTGGTGGGGTGGGTCTAGGGGGTGAGGGGTGGAGCAGGGTAGTGGTAGGGTGGGTCTAGGGGGTGGGGGGTGGAGCATGGTGGTAGTGTATCTGGGACCATCAGATGAAGCTAGCTTAGAGTGCTGCTGTTTCTGACGTGCACCACTAGCAGAAGTGATCTGTTTTGAGAACCCCCCTAGTATCTGGCTGTTCCTGGTAGCACAACAAAGCCGCCTCGCAGAATATCACAACGAAAGCATCGTTTTTTATACCCCCCACTTCAAAGAATGCCTGCCATTTTACTGGGGGGTTATTGTCATTGAAAGCTATTAACAACTCGATTTACGGGAATCTTCTTCAGTTCCTGGTTCTGTCCTCTGTTTTGATTGGGCTGTACTATCAGCACAGGGCAATATCGCGCCTTAATTGGCCCCTGATCTCTCTCTTATTATTGTCAAATGCCACGGTAGGAGCAGCCAATCACATTGCCTGCCACTTTTAGCAAGACGTGTTATGCCTATGTTGTAATGCTGAAATGGGTTTGAAGATCATAACAACTCCTTGCCATAATAGTTATAGGTCTACAGTGTAATGCTTAGGAAGGGCTACGATATGTGTTTTTCTACCAAGCAGGACTAGACTGTTACAGTGATTAGTGATTTCCCAAACGTGATAACTTCAAATTTTCTCCCACATATGTAGAATGACGAACGAAAGCAGTCACTGCCAAACCGAGCTTCTCGCTCAGAATGATTCCCTGCTATCAGTTGTAATCATCCCAGGGCTTTCTTCATGTGTGTAGAGTCAGCATAAATGTACGTGCATATTACTTGTGAATGAGCAGATGATGGAATGAGTGTGTGTGAGTGTGTAGGGCCCAGTGAGTGTGCATAGAGACAGTGCAACACTAAAAGGTCAATAAGGATACAAGGTTAATTTGTTTTGACAGCAACGTATGTTTCTAACAACTTTATATCATCCATCACACGCATGCACACACACGTCCCCTTAGTGTGGCTGTCAGACGTTTGTCATTTCATTTGCTGAGTGGTAAACGTAATTATTATTTGGTCTCACATGAATTCCATCATGAAGTACTCAAAAGCCTAAGGTCTAATGAGGTGGGGGACAGTTCAGTTGGTAATTAGTTGTTAGTTGTTCAGCTGTGTTTTAGCTATATAATCCTATTCACAGCTCTCACAGCATTTACACAGAAAGCCCAATTCTGATCTTTTCTTCACTAATTGCTCTTTTGAACAACTAAGCTCTGAAAAAGATCTGATGTGATTGGTCAAAAGAATAATTAGTGGGAAAAAGATCAGAATTGGGCTGCCTGTCTATACGCAGCCTAAAGGCATCTGCATGCTTACCAGTCAAAACAGTTCGGAAGAGTTTGTGCGTATATTATGATGACATTTTTTAACGTTTTTGTTTGATTTTGGACACAACATTTCGGAGCCGAAGTCTACGCTCCTTTGTCGGTGATTGGTCAACAGTAGAGATTCTTCAATAAAGTATTTGTTGTCATTCAACGAGCGATGACTCGCTTTCATACACATTTTTACATTGGGAAATACTGCACCAAACATCTTAGTTAGATGTATAATTGCACGACTAAGATCTCCTCGGCAAACACGTACACATTTATGACAGATTTCTTGAGTTATCTTAGATTAATTTAGACTATTTTGAGGAAGTGTATACTGGCTACGGCGCCTCCAAATGGACAAACTTTTCCGGCTGCTTTTTTCTTGTTTTTCAAGCGAATGTCTTTTAAGACCACTCGTTCGGTTCGGCTAGTCGACTTCAGCTAGGTGCCAGCCGAACTGAAACATGCTGAGGCCTTAAGAGATTCCAGCCTGGTTTATTACTACCAGCCTGGTTTATTACTACCAGCCTGGTTTATTACTACCAGCCTGGTTTATTACTACCAGCCTGGTTTATTACTACCAGCCTGGTTTATTAATACCAGCCTGGTTTATTACTACCAGCCTGGTCCGTGGAGTTCAGCAACACATATCTGTGTGTGAGTGGTGACATGAGACTCAAGCCAGTATTTCTATATTGGACTATAGAAGGCAAGAGCAAATTCAATACATTTGTTTCAACTAATTCAATCATTCCTCATTGCTGTCTTTGTTCTTCATCATCATCATGAAAATGTGGCCCTCCCTGTCATGGCAGATACTGATTTAATTAAAATGGCATGGTATATAATTTTCTACTGAGTGTGGACCCATTGCACCTTTCTGTTTGTGTGAATTCGCTGGTTTTACACATCAGCCAAGCTTCTTGGAGAGCGCGATGGTTCCCTTTTGATATAATTTTATACTGAATATTGTTTTTACGGCTCCCATTGACCTCATGCTGTGAGGAAATAGTTTGCGATTGGGAGCAAAAACATCTGGCTTGGCCCAGGAAGTGAAGTGAGGCAGGATGCGTGCAGGCCAGGTGTCACACACTCAGGAACAGAAAAAACCCCATCATGACCTGGGCTGGGCTGGCAACCGCACCGCCATGCACCTCTCCCCTGCTCCACCACCCGGCTGATTGATGACTGATACAAGCACATCAGGTTTCCCCAATGTCATTTCCTACGGAGAGGGTCTCTAGTAGGGGAGTCAGGAAGGACTGGGTCAACAGCTGTCAGCTAGGTGCATGTTGTCTTTCTGAAGGATGGTTTATATGAGGACCGTTATCAAATGCTGTTTGTCTCCATTTCTCCTTTTCACTGAGGGTCATGTTACGCTGGCAGCAGGAATGTGGTTTGGACTCTCTGAATAGCAACATGCTGAGTCTTGAGCTGCTCAGTACAGCTGAGGCGGTGGGTTTGTAGTTTTTTAAGATAGAAGATCCGGCAGCCAATTTAGTTAGATGGTGTGGAGCAGCAACATCCTAAAAGGACCGACCCTCACCTGACATAAACCATTCACATTTTAAACAGGTACATTGTTAATGAACAGTTATTATGCACTTTTACAGCAATAATAGGGCTATTGCACGCTTTACATTACAATGGCTGTTAACTTGTTCATAAAAACAAAGGCATGATAAGCATAAACATTTGCGTTTCTGATAAGCAATGAAAACACCCCCGAAACGGGAGAAACCAATTACCAGGAGGCGTGTAAATACAATGCTAAACATTTCTAAATAAATGATAAAGGTAACCAGACTGCCATTTGTTCAGTCAATAAAAATGTTTGATGGGACTAGTGTTTGATGACCATGTTGACAATGTTTGATGGGACTAGTGATAGCATAGGCCTAGCTAATTTAACAAGCAATGTTTGGTGAGAAATCGAGGGAAATTCCTGACGTCACATGACGCATATACAGTGTGTGTATTTATGTTTGTGTTGGTGTGTGCCTGACTGTGTCTGAAAACCACATATGTAATGAATGTTATTGTTATTCTAAATCAGTGGTTTCATTTAATCCTTAAATAACTTGAAGCGTTGCAGGTGTACAACTGTGAGGAGCTGGTTCTCTGACTAAGGGCTTGGGTCTGTCACCTCTCTGTCTTGTGTTGTAGTCTGCAGACCAGTGTGGTCGGTGGGAGACCAGACCAGTGGGATGCAGATGTTTTAGGGGGTGAAGTAATTCCCGTCCGTGGCGTAATGCTGCCCACAGAGCCCAGGTAGAGGAGGTCTGACAGGGCAAGCACGTGCCTGGTCCACTGCTCTCACATGAGCTCAGCTTCTCCCCGCACACTGCTGGTGTTTGTAATTACACCAAATCAAATGCTCACAGCACAGGCAGCCAGAAGTGTGACCGCTTTGTTCTTCCACCAGATTTGTAATACTTCCTCCAACACTGTTTAACACTCGGGCTGATGCCCACCAGGCACACACACACACACACACACACACACACACACACACACACACACACACACACACACACACACACACACACACACACACACACACACACACACACACACACACACACACACACACACACACACACACGCGCAGATGGATCCAAAGGGGAAATCATGAGTGTTATTCACCCAATTCCTGGATGCTTTATTTTCTCTTAATCAGTGGTGACTGGTCGTATATAACAACATTTTATACTAAACATAATCTTCTATTAATTAGCCATGCACATGCTGCTCTGACCAACAACAGATGTGAGTCAGTGGATTACTATAGGCCCTAAGTACGGTATAATATTCTTGATTCAATTAAAGCAAAATATGTAAAAACATATGGAATCAATTAATGCTATGACCTAAGACAGATATAATGCTATGACCTAAGACAGGTATAATGCTATGACCTAAGACAGATATAATGCTTTGACAAATAATGATGGCGCCGGAGGGACTGGCTGCTGTTTTATCGGCTCTTAACCAACCATGCCATTTTGTTTGTTTTTTTGCGTTGTTCGTAACTTGTTTTGTACATAATGTTGCTGCTACCATCTCTTATGGCGGAAAAGAGGTTCTGGACATCAGAACTCCAATTACTCACCTCAGATTAGACAAAGAGTTTTTCTTCAATGAGTCGGACGGGAGGGATATACTGCAGACACCCAACCAGGCACAGATCCTCGTCATTCGCTGGAGAAGGAAACTGAGATTTCGCAGAAAAAGATCAGGGTGCCTTGTCAAGATCAGGCGACGAGTGGCTAATCTGCCTCTGCCTTCCATCCTGCTAGCTAATGTTCAATCGCTGGAAAATAAATGGGACGAACTGAAAGCACGTATATCCTACAAACAGGACATTAAAAACTGTAATATCTTATGTTTTACCGAGTCGTGGCTGAACGACGACATTAAGAACATACAGCTGGCGGGTTATACACTCTATCGGCAGGACAGAACAGCAGCCTCTGGTAAGACACGGGGCGGTGGGTTATACACTCTATCAGCAGGACAGAACAGCAGCCTCTGGTAAGACACGGGTCGGGGGCCTATGCATTTATGTAAACAACAGCTGGTGCACGATATCTAAGGAAGTCTTGAGGTTTTGTTCGCCTGAGGTAGAGTTTCTACCAAGAGAGTTTTCATATGTATTTTTCATAGCTGTCGGCATACCACCACAGACCGATGCTGGCACTAAAACCCCACTCAATGAGCTGTATACCGCCATAAGCAAACAAGAAAGAGCTCATCCAGAGGCGGCGCTCCTAGTGGCTGGAAACTTTAATGCAGGGAAACTTAAATCAGTTTTACCTAATTTCTATCAGCATCTTAAATGTGCAACCAGAGGGGAAAAAATTCTAGACCACCGTTACTCCACACACAAAGACGCGTACAAAGCTCTCCCTTGACCTCCATTTGGCAAATCTGACCATAATTCTATCCTCCTGATTCCTGCTTACAAGTGAAAATTAAAGCAGGAAGCACCAGTGACTCAGTCTATAAAAAGTGGTCAGATGAAGCAGATGCTAAACTACAGGACTGTTTTGCTAGCACAGACTGGAATATGTTTCGGGATTCTTCTGATGGAAATGAAGAGTACACCACATCAATCACTGGCTTTATCAATAAGTGCATCGATGACATCGTCCCCACAGTGACTGCACGTACATAACCCAACCAGAAGCCATGGATTACATGCAGCATTCGCACTGAGCTAAAGGGTAGAGCTACCACTTTCAAGGAGCGGGACTCTAACCCGAAAGCTTATAAGAAATCCCGCTATGCCTTCTGACGAACCATCAAACAGGAAAAGCGTCAATGCAGGAGTTAGATCGAATCGTACTACACCGGCTCCGACGCTCGTCGGATGTGGCAGGGCTTGCAAACTATTACAGACTACAAAGGGAAGCACAGCCAAGAGCTGCCCAGTGACATGAGCTTACTAGACGAGCTAAACTCCTTCTATGCTCGCTTCGAGGCAGGTAACACTGAAACATGCATGAGAACATCAGCTGTTCCGGATAACTATGTGAGTACACTCTCCGCAGCTGATGTGAGTAAGACCTTTAAACAGGTCAACATTCACAAGGCCGCAGGGCCAGACTGATTACCAGGACGTGTACTGCGAGCATGCTTGTCTTCACTGACATTTTCAACCTCTCCCTGTCTGAGTCTGTAATACCAACATGTTTCAAGCAGACCACCATAGTCCCTGTGCCCAAGAACACTAAGGTAACCTGCTTAAATGACTACCAACCCGTAGCACTCACGTCTGTAGCCATGAAATGCTTTGAAAGGCTGGTCATGGCTCACATCAACACCATTATCCCAGAAACCCTAGACCCACTCTAATTTGCATACCCACCTACCGATCCACAGATGATGCAATCTCTATTGCACACCACACTGTGCCTTTCACACCAGGACAAAGGAACACCTATGTGAGAATGCTATTCATTGTCTACAGCTCAGCGTTCAACACCATAGTGCCCTCAAAGCTTATCACTAAGCTAAGGACCCTGGGACTAAACACCTCCCTCTGCAACTGGATTCTGGACTTCCTGACGCGCCGCCCCCAGGTGGTAAGGGTAGGTAACAACACATCCGCCACGCTGATCCTCAACACGTGGGCTTCTCAGGGGTGCGGGCTCAGTCCCCTCCTGTACTCCCTGTTCACCCATGACTGCATGGCTAGGCACGAATCCGACACCATCATTAAGTTTGCTGATGACTCAACAGTGGTAGGCCTGATCACCGACAACGATGAGACAGCCTATAGGGAGGAGGTCAGAGACCTTACCGTGTGGTGCAAGGACAACAACCTCTCCCCCAACGTGATCAAGACAAAGGAGATGATGGTGGACTACAGGAAAAGGAGGACCCGAGCACGCCCCCATTCTCATCGACAGGGCTGTAGTGGAGCAGGTTGAGAACTTCAAGTTCCTTGGCATCCACATCACCAACAAACTAACATGGTCCAAGCAAACCAAGACAGTCGTGAAGAGGGCACGACAAAACTTATTCCCCCTCAGGAGACTGAAAAGATTTGGCATGGTTCCTCAGATCCTCAAAAGGTTTTACAGCTGCACCATCGAGAGCATCCTGACTGGTTGCATCACTGCCTGGCATGGCAACTGCTCGGCTTTTGAACGCAAGGCACTACAGAGGGTAGTGCGAACGGCCCAGTACATCACCGGGGCCAAGTTTCCTGCCATTCAGGACCTCTATACCAGGCAGTGTCAGAGGAAGGCCCTAAAAATTGTCAGACACCAGCCACCCTAGCCATAGACTGTTCTCTCTGCTATTGCACGGCAAGCGGTACTGGAGCAAGTCTAGGTCCAAGAGGCTTCTAAACAGCTTCTACCCCCAAGCCATAAGACTCCTGAACATCTAATCAAATGGCTACCCAGACTTTTGGCACCCCCCCCTATTTTACACCGCTGCTACTCTCTGTTGTTATCATCTATGCATAGTCACTTTAATAACTCTACCTACATGTACATAAGCATAAGCAAGTAAGTAAGCATTACTACACCTGTTGTATTCGGCGCATGTGACAAATAACATGTGATTTGATTTGACCTAAGACAGACATAACGCTATGACCTAAGACAGACATAACGCTATGACCTAAGACAGACATAATGCTATGACCTAAGACAGACATAACGCTATGACCTAAGACAGACATAACGCTATGACCTAAGACAGACATAACGCTATGACCTAAGACAGACATAACGCTATGACCTAAGACAGACATAACGCTATGACCTAAGACAGACATAACGCTATGACCTAAGACAGACATAACGCTATGACCTAAGACAGACATAACGGTATGTTTTGTGTCAAACTCTCACATATACAGTAGGACGTTTTGTTTAACATGTTGACCATGTGTAAGTGGACTATATGGCGGTTCCGTATGTTGTTTGTGTATGTTTAGTGACTGCTGTTGAGAGAGAGTTTTAAAGGATCTGGTGTCATCTGTCTTGTTACCAGGACCCAGGTGAGGCGAGGACCAGCCGACTCTTCGTCTCCACAGCAGACTGGGACGTCTCGCACAGTCAAACGATACCCATCATCCACTGGCCCCATCACCTCCAACGCCCTGCCCAATGGCAACGCACATGACAATGGGAAGGGGAATGGTCGTAACGGCCACAGACCCTCCACCAATGTCCACACCAACAGACAAGTCAACGATGCAGTGGCGCCAGCAGGTAATGACCTGAAGAAAAAAAAAAGTTTCATCCATGTTGATACCACTGTTCTTTATTTCTTTATTACCCTGCTTTCTAACAAAGTTAAAACAAATATACCCTACGGTATGTAGGACACACACACACACACACACACACACACACACACACACACACACACACACACACACACACACACACACACACACACACACACACACACACACACACACACACACAGTGAATTTCTGTCTTCACTGAATGGAACATTAGATTTCAGGGGGAGTGGTGTTGGCTCCGTCCCAGGCTCCCCTCCCTCCCTCCCTCCCTCCCTCCCTCCCTCCCTCCCTCCCTCCCTGTGGTTTTCATCACATGAGCGACAGACGTTTGATATCCGCTCTCTGCTCTGGAGTGTCTGCAGTGTTCAATCACAGGACAACCGTGCTCCCTCCCTTAAGACCCAGAGAGGGAGGTGGGAAGAAGGGGGAGGCACCACGGTCCTCATTGTCACCTCGGCCCCATGACAGGCTGCACCCTGACAGAACCCTCCCCCCCACCACCAGAAACTTCCAGAAACCCCTCCAACCTTCTCAGAACAGAGCCCTCTTTAAAGCTGTCTGCTGTCTAAGTTTGTCTTGTTTTTCCCTCCTACTAGGGCAACGGTGTTGAACAGCTTCCCACCATTACACAAGGTTTACTCACACATCTAAAACACCCTTTCCCAATAATAAAGGCTTGGAGGACATGCATCCTCCTCTCAGCTGTACCGTTCCATTGCCAAGGCACTGTCACAAACACACTCACGCATAAACAAACACACACACGCCCAAACACACACACTCATATTAACCTCCCCTTCTGTTGGGCTAGCCAGGCAGCAGGGCCAGAGATTGTGTCTGTCTGTCTGTCTGTCTGCGGCTCGTTAAGAATGCAGCTCTTCTCCAGCGCAGCGCTGCCCTGCTCACCCAGGTCTCTGTGTGTCGCTGTGCTCCAGGGGCCAACCTTACCTCCAACCTGGACCGCATCAAAATCGTCTTCACCCCCATGGTGTGTCGGAGGGTGTGCAGTGGTGGCCGCTGCTACAACAACTGTGAGAAGGGTGACACCACCACCATCTACAGTGAGAACCAGCACCAGCACCAGCCACCCAAGACCCAGGGCTTCAGACTCTGTGAGTTCCCCCTTTTCTTCTCTCTGTCTCTCTTCCTACACTGTCTGAATGTAGTCCAGGGATGAGAGGGGGAAAGAGGGGCTCCTGATAGGTAAACCCATTTCCACTACGGAACTGTCAACACTGAATAGCAGGCAGTCAGGGAGAGAGAGGGGACAAAGTGGGGGAGATTATGCATGGTCGGGAACAGTGTGAAAGAGAGAGAGATGGGCAGAGGGGAGAGAGCGAGGGAGAGGGGAGAGCAGATTAAGAGCAGGTCTCCCTGCCCATTGTGTTGCAGGGCTCAGTGGAGGGGGTTAAACTGACCACACACGTGGAAACAGCGCTCTCACGCTCCCAACACTTACCACAGTCTTTTTGTGGTTTACGTCTCGCTCTCAGCGCCACTGTTAACCATTTAACGTGCTCACTGGGAGCGATGGAGGGAAGGAAATAGAGAGAATGAGCGAGGGAGAGAGAAAGAGAGGGAGTAACAGCGTGAACAGGATTTTATAGGGATTATATTAAAGCTGCCATTTATCCACAGGCTTTGCTACAAACTCACACAGGAGAGTCGTCTCCCTCCCTGTCTCTCCATGGTGGGGGAGAACAATAACCAATGCTGAGGTTCCGGCCCTGTTTTCATAGTGTTCCCCTCAGCCCCTACCACACAACTAAGGCTAACAGTAATCACTCAATCTGATTAGAAGTGAAGAGCGCCCATATCAAATAAACACACCGCCGCCGCCCCACACTTAACACACAAAGCACCTCATGGGAGAAACTGGCTGAGTTCTGAATAGATAAACAGATTGTTTTGCAGATTTATGCTCCCATTAATAGGTTTTGCGAAAATGTTAAGTTACTCCAAACTTCAATGGCTTGGCAGAGCCGTTTCACAATGCATTCTTGGCACTTCTGGGTGATCCTGAGAAGTAGTTTGTTTTTGTTTGATTTTATTTTAAAGAAATCTCTGACCATTAAAACATCTGTAAAAAGACTCTGTTAAAGGAAATTTCTCGACATCCAAGCTGGCATTTTGTTGTTGCTGCGTGTTCCTCAAGGAATGTCAAGTGGACAGCGAACAGTTATGTCAGGTTGTTGTTATGTTCCCAACGTGGGGCAGTAAAAACTAGGTGGATAACATCATTACACTGTTGGGCTCCCTGGATTCACAACATTGAACAGTTATTCTAAACCCTGACATTACTGGGACAAGAGACTTAGAGAAGCCATTTAACAATGCATTTCAAAGACGTTGGTGGTGGTGTGTGGCACGGGCCTGAATTGTATCATCCTATCTGTCTGGTAGGTAGAGGTTGGGTAAGAGAAAAAGTCAGGTTGTTGTCTAGGAATAATTCCTGCCCCATGCTGTTAACTAGGGCTAGGCTGAAGTTGAAGCTGGGACTGAGACTGTATCTGCGGCGAGACTGAGAATGTGTCTGCGGCGAGACTGAGGCGGAGACAGACTGTGTCTGCGGTGAGACTGTGTCTGCGGCGAGGCTGAGACTGTATCTGCGGCGAGGCTGAGACTGTGTCTGCGTCTGCGTCTGCGACGAGACTGAGACATACCTATATGCATACCTATATAACGTAGATACATGACGTGACGCCACGTAGAATTTTGCGCTATATGTGCAACACAGCATTCCTTAAATAGCCCACAATGTCTGCTGTGTGGATGGAGCAGTCAACAAGTCGAGCAGTCATTTGAAGCGTAACACAATGTCAGCGAGACAACTCAAAGGCGAAATGCCAAGAAAATGGAATTCATTGCCCTTGACAATCAACCGTTCTCTGTCGTGGGTGATGTTGGCTTTCGCCGACTGGTCAAGCACCGGTACACACTACCAAGTGCGCTATTTTTCAGATGTTGCCCTACTGGAGTTACACAGTAATAACGTCACTGCTATTAGCTTCACGACATACATACTATGGAATGTCGTTTGGGTCTTTGCAAGTCAAACGATGTGTTTACAATACCATGTTGGTAATAAAGCATAATTTCTTCGACCGCAACTTCTGGGGTAGCTAGCTTTAGCTTGGTACCTAGCTAGCACCAATACAACCAGCCTGAAAAAAATGACTAGTAGCAACTGCAGTCATTTTCATTATTCTTAGCAATGATTTAGGAATCCTTGTGAGTAAGTATTAGCTAGGTTGCCAGTTGTTGTTCACCTATTGAAATTGAACATCAGTTCATGAAAATAAATAGCTAGCCAGCTACTTAACACTGTTGCCCAAAGCTAACATTATAAGCAGCCAGCTAGCTTCATCTGGCAAGTGAGGCTCGACCGGACCAGGTGATGTGTTGTGAAGCTAGCTACAATAAGGATTAGGCACAATAGTGGAATTTGCGGTTTGCCTTCAAAATAAAAGTATGTCATTGACAGTGATGCAACTTTACCAGCATCATAGCATACGTATCGATGAATCGTTGTGACATATGAAATACGAGTGATAGTGTAATCAATGTGTAATAACTACGTAAAAAATGTGTTAAATTAAGTGACCTGCAGTCATATTCAGGTCCTGATTGGTCAACAAGCTTATTTGACATGTCAAATAGTGTTAAATAGTATATGTTTTGACACGCAAAGACCCAAACGGCATTCCATAGAAATCCTGGTTGAGAATGAAACGACTGAACAAATGAACAACGAAACAGCACAGCAAGTAAGTGACAGAAATAGGTTTTGATTGTTTTACTGGTAATGGGGACATACAAAAATGCCATCAAAATGACTTTTTGGTCAGTGTGGTGTGTGTGGACCTTTAATTTAACTAGGCAAGTCAATTAAGAACAAATTCTTATTTACAATGACGGCCTACCACTGCCAAAAACGGACGATACTGGGCCAATTGTGCGCCGCCCTATGGGACTCCCAATCACAGCTGGATGTGATACAGCCTGGATTCAAACCAGGGACTGTAGTGACTCCTCTTGCACTGAGTTGCAGTGCCTTAGACCGCTGCGTACATGTGTGTGTTAACTATTTAACTGTACTAGAATACTTAAAAGTCTGCAGAAATGTTAAATATCGGTATCGTTATTTTTGGCAAGGAAAATATTGGTTATCAGTATCGGCCAAAAATGTCATATCAGTGCATCACTAGTCAGGATAAGTCTAGATATGCAGCATAAAAAAAATCTGGGTCATTTTTGGTACTTTTGGACCAAAAAAGGAATCAACATTTTTTATTTTGTTCACTTAGAATATTACCTTTTATTTGGGCAAGGCTGTTATCAATTTTTCATTTTTCAGGCTTTGAAGTATGAGTGAGTTGAGGTTAAGGTTTGAGCTCCTTTGTATATCCTGGTATGGAGCAGGTATGTAGGACACTGGGACCTTTGCCAAGAGATGAAAAGGCTATCAACTCAACCTGTCAAGCACCAGCTGCTTCTCATTGTAGAGGAAGATTGCAGGGTTGCAGGGTGTAAAGCAAAGTAAATCAAATCAAAGTATTCAAAGAAAGACAGTGTTATGTAGGGATTCAATAGTCTTATTATAAGGCCACAAGGCAAGACCCAAATGCAGACACAGGAGTCAGATGGTTGAGCTCCGATATTTATTACAACAAAAGGGGTAGGCAAAAGGCAGGTCGGGGATAGGCGAGAGTTCATAAACCAGGTCAGAGTCCAGGCGATATGCAGGCTCGAGGTCAGGACAGGCAGGGGTTCAGTGATCAGGTCCGAGTCCAAACAGTACCAGGCGATAGGCAGGCTCGAGGTCAGGGCAGGCAGGGGTTCAGTGATCAGGTCTGAGTCCAAACAGTACAAGGGGATAGGCAGGCTTGAGGTCAGGACAGGCAGGGGTTCAGTGATCAGGTCTGAGTCCAAACAGTACAAGGGATAGGCAGGCTCAAGGTCAGACCAGGCAGAGTGGTCAGGCAGGCGGATTCGGCATCAGGACAGGCAAGGGTCAAAACCAGGAGGGCTAGGAACAAACAGAGACTGGGAAAAACAGGAGCTAGGAGAACTGCTGGTTGACTTGGCAACACAAGACAAACTGGCACAGAGAGACAGGGATAAATACAGCAGGGACTAATGGGGAAAACAGGGGACACCTGGAGGTGGGTGGAGACAATCTCAAAGACAGGTGAAACAGATCAGGGCATGACATTTATCTGCTCAAGAACCAATTGCCTCACTCCTTTGAAATAGGTGAGAGATTCATTTTCAACAGAGAAAGTATCAAATATAGGAGTGTGTACATTCCTTATTTTATTGAAACCTGGGTGTTTAAATGAGGCACAAACACACATCATGGGACAGCTGAGAAAGGCTTGGCTTAATAGGGAGGGGTGATATTATGAGTGTGTGTTGCCCTCAGGGTGAAGTTGGAACTTCATAAACCCATGTCAAAGGAGGTGTCTGCTAGTGAATGTGGTTATGTGAACATTACATTCCAGAAAACAAGTTGGCCGCATGAAGTCTCCGTACACACTTTCTTTTAGAACTATCCCTCCTGCTTCTCATTATGTGTATGGGTCCAAGCATAAATCAACTAATTAAAGCTGGCGGTTCCTTACACTAACTAACCTTTCTCTCCGGTAATGACCTTGGTCTCTCTTGCTCTCTCTCCTGCAGTCTTCTGTCAGATCCCCTGTCTGAATGGTGGGCGCTGCATTGGCAGGGACCAGTGCTGGTGCCCATCAAACTCGACAGGGAAGTTCTGCCACCTCCCGGCCCCCCCTTCTGCCAGACCCACCCTCAGCCGGAAGGACGGCAGCCTGGCCGGACTTAACTCCTCATCCCACTCCATGTACACGCTGCCGCTGTCCAATCAACAAGGTAATCACCTAGCCATCTGTCTGGCTGGCTCGATGGAACACAAGGACACAGTCTCTGGCAAGGTCTCCAGGGCCTTCCCAGCCCGGTCTCCTGTAGACACACTGTTTCCTCTAGTTCTGCTCCAGTTCTGCAGTTTAATGCTGTCCTTTATAAATTGAATTAATCATGCCCTCTCAACTGTTCTGGTTCTGTTTGAACTAACTCAGGTTTATTTGTTGATGTGCATTGGCCCAGTTAGTAACTGTGCCGTAATCTACCTTTGCGAACCAGCAGTGAATGGATTCTCAGTAGAATATGTAATGGGGTGTTTTGAGGATAGTGCTCCATCTATAAACAGAAGGTCCTATAGTGAATTAGAAACAGATCATGCCCTAACCAGTGCCATGAAGAGCAGCTAAAATGAGCAGCCAGGGGGGTGCTGTGGGATTATTTAAGATGTCCTTGAAGAGGTAGGGTTTAAGATGTTTTGGGAAGATGGGCAGAGACTATGCTGTCCTAGTTTCAGGGGGAAGCTGGTTCCACCATTGGGATGCCAGGACAGGGAAGCGCTTGGACTGGGCTGAGTGGGAGTTACCCTCCAATAGGGGTGGGAGGGCCAAGAGACCAGAGGTGGCAGAACGGAGTACTCGGGTTTGAGCAGAGGCTGAAGGTAGGTAGGGGCAGTTCCTGTTGCTGCTCCGTAGGCAAGTAACATGGTCTTGTAGTGGATGCAAGCTTCGACTGGAAGCCAGTGGAGTGTGCAGAGGAGCGGGGTGACATGGGAGAATTATGGAAGGTTGAACACCAGGCAGCCTGCAGCTTTCTTGATGAGAAGCAGGGGTTTGATGGCACAAGTGGGGAGCCCAGCCATAAGCGAGTTGCAGTAGTCCAGACGAGAGATGACAAATGCCTTGATTAGGTCCTGCTTTGCTTCCTGTGTGGAGTAGTGTCATACTCTACGAATGTTGTAGAGCATGAACCTGCAGGAGCGGGTCACTGCTTTGATGTTTGCAGAGAATGACAAGGTGTTGTCCTGGGTCACGTCAAGGTTCTTTACACTCTGGAACAGGGATACCAAGAAGTTGTCAACAGTGATGGAGAGGTCTTGGAGCAGGCAGGCCTTCCCCGGGAGGAAGAGCTTGTCGTGGTTGAGCTAGAGCTGGTGAGCCGACATTCAAGTTGATATATCTGCCAGGCACGCAGAGATCTGTGTTGCCACCTGGGTTTCAGAAGGGGGAAGGAGAAAGGTAGTTTATTGCAGAGCCGACTGATTTGGTGTATAGAAAGAAGACAAGAGGGCATAGAACCGTGCCCTGAGGGACACCAATAGTGAGAGTACTTGGTGCAGATCCTCTCCGCCACTTGGTAGGAGCGGACTGCCAGGTAGGATGCAATCCAAGAGTGTGCAGAACCTGAGACCCCCAGCTCTGAGAGGGTAGAGAGGATAATCTGATGGTTCACGGTATCAAAGGCAGCAGATAGATCTAGGAGGATGTGAAAAGAGAAGAGAGAGTCAGCTTTGACTGGTTAGGGTCAAGAAGATAGTTCTGAGAGAGATTGTGAGAGAGTTGGTCAGAGACAGCACGCTCAAGTGTTTTGGAGAGAAAAGAAAGAAGGGATACCGGTCTGTAGTTTCTGACGTCAGAGGGGTCGAGTGTTGGTTTCTTGAGGAGGGGAGCGACTCAGGCCATTTTGAAGTCAGAGGGGACACAGCCAGTGGTCAGAGATGAGGAAAGTGAGGAATGGGAGAAGTTCCCAGAGATGGTCTGGAGAAGGGAGGAAGGGATGGGGTTGAGCAGGCAGGTTCGGGCTCCCGGACATCACTAGTCGCATGATTTCATCTGTGGAGAGATGGGAGAAAGAGAGCAAGGCGTAGAGTTAACTTTCTGAGTCAAAATGCAAGCCGAGCTCTACCGCTCAGATTGTTTTGAACATGACATAAAAAACATAAGCCTATGCAACATTAATCTATTAAAAACAGTTCTGTAGCAATGAGGTTTGTGCAGTAGGCTATAGGTCCAATACAGTATCACCGCATATTGGCTTTGCTTGAATTTCCAATAAAATAAAATAAAACTTCAACATTTGAGGTAGGCTATATGATCACACTGGTAATAGATCAGTTGTTGTATTACATGTGAGGCACAGCTGAGTGAGCATACATTTACATAATTTGCTTTTTATTTTTATTTTACTGTACTGATGGTGCCTGCATCTGAGGGTCAGTCTCAGCGGAGGGAGAGAGCAGCAGACTGAGGGTCAGTCTCAGCGGAGGGAGAGAGCTGCAGACTGAGGGTCAGTCTCAGCGGAGGGAGAGAGCTGCAGACTGATGGTCAGTATCAGCGGAGGGAGAGAGCTGCAGACTGAGGGTCAGTCTCAGCGGAGGGAGTGAGCTGCAGACTGAGGGTCAGTCTCAGCGGAGGGAGAGAGCTGCAGACTGAGGGTCAGTCTCAGCGGAGGGAGAGAGCTGCAGACTGAGGTTTTGCCTCTCAACGTCCCTCCACTCTCCCTGTCCTCCACTATCACTGACCAAAAAGGGACACCGTCTTCCAGCTGATGGCGGAACTCGTGTCGCATCGCATTATTTCTGCCTCATGCACAAATTCATGTTGTTACTCCTATAAACAGAGAAATGTAATTATCCCCCCCAAAACCAAGCCGCTAATAACAACAACACAAGCCTATAGATGCACTTTCCTACTCATTCATTACAGCTTCAGTGCTTGTTGTAGCGCGAGTGGAATTATGAAGAATGCACATTTTATGGCTTATAAAAGTGTTGACAGTGCTGAGCGAGAACTTAAACATGAACTCAGTCATATAAACATCAGCTCTGTAATGTATTTGTTGACGGTCTCTCTCTCTAGTCATGGTTTTAAAAGTTTTGAAATCTCACAGTATCAACTTTGCTGTAGCTTTCTTTTATGCCTGCTACGTTACTGCAGACAGTCATCTGAGCCATCCGAATGGCCAGCAGTAGGCCTACAGTGCACGTGATTTGCCCACCGGGCCCGCCAGGAAGGCAGAGTTTGTACCTTCAGACACATGAAATGGTTCAAACACCTGGTTGATGTGCTAACAATCATCTGCAAGTTATGAGCAGTCAGCAGTTCACACATCAAGTAGGCTACTGGGAAGACAGGCAGCACTTAAAGTAGATGGCCCTAGTAAAAAGACAGTACTAGACAACACCAGATTAAGACCTTTAGCTATGGAATGAAGCACTTTAGTATGTTTTAAGTGCCCTTTCATTTGTACTGTATCTCTATATGCTAAGACCTGGCTTGGGCTGAAGAGGTTATTTATAGCCTTTTGGGAACATCCTTTGAGAAGCATTGAATTTCAGATTTTACTGCAAGGTCAGGTCCAGGACATCATGTTCTTTACCATGTCCATCCAGACTGGGTTCAAGGTGTTTCTGCTGGTGTGATGGTAGAGAGTTTTGCCTGACTGACTGTGCGTTCTGTGTCCTGTCCAGTCTCTCTACATCCGTCCCTGGTGAATGTCCACATCCAGCACCCCCATGAGGCTGAAGTCCAGATCCACCAGGTAGCCCGGGTCAAGCTTGGCCAGAGACCCCCCGCAGCCGAGGGGGGTCACTCTATACAGCAGCGCTCCCAATCTGGCCATGGCAACGACAATGGGCCTGGGTATGGGCACTCCAATGGAAACGAACATGGGAATGGGCACGGAAACGGACACACCTTCGCCAACGGGAACGGCAGTAGCCACTCCAGACCCCACAACCGGCAGAACGGATACGTGGGAAGGTGCTTCCAAGAGACCGTCGATGGACAGGTACAGTGCTCTGAGTGAAGTACACTGAACACAGTACATTATAGTTGATGATGATCCTAGCTAGGGCTGTGGCGGTCATGACATTTTGTCAGCCGTTAACTGTCATGCAAATAACTGCCGGTGTCACGGTAATTGACCCTTAATTAATATAAACACGTTTAGTATCTGCAGGCTTTCATGCATAGCCTACAAGCCACTGATGCGGACCTTTGGAACATCTACATTTTAAAAAGTTTAATAAATGTATTTAATATAGCCTACACCATCACAATAAATCCATTATTCATTTTAGGCAGGTCTAAAGAAATGATGATATGAAGAAAATGTAGTTTATTTCAGAAGAACAGAATAGCGTATTCTGAGTTGTCCTTATATTAGGGCCTGATATGGCTGTGGGCAGACAAGATTTGCTAAGAATTCCCGTACCATTGTTTTATAATAAGAATAATACAATTGAACATAGCTGAAAAAAATAGAAAGGATATTTTGCCCAAACGATTTCCTGAGGGAGTGCGCACATGCTGTAACGTTCGTCTAATTCCTTCTCCTCGGATGAGGAGGAGCATGTGTAACGGATGTGAAATGGCTAGCTAGCTAGCGGGTACGCGCTAGTAGCGTTTCAATCAGTTACGTCACTTGCTCTGAAACCTAGATGTAGTGTTGCACCTTGCTCTGCAAGGGCCGCGGCTTTTGTGGAGCGATGGGTAACGACGCTTCATGGGTGTCAGTTGTTGATGTGTGCAAAGAGTCCCTGGTTTGCGCCCGTGTCGGGGCGAGGGGACGGTTTAAAGTTATACTGTTACACATGGATCAGATCAACACGCAGCGAGGTATGAAGACATGAATGAATTTATTAAACAAGACGAACACTGACACGAACTACACTTGAATAACTACAAAACAACAAAACGACGTAGACAGACCTGAACTTGAGAACTTACATAGACACGAAGAACGCACGAACAGGAACAGACTAACCTTACGAATGAACAAACGAAACAGTCCCGTGTTGTGCAACGGACACAGACACAGGAACAATCACCCACAAACAAACCTTAATATGGTTCTCAATCATAGGAAACGTCAAACACCTGCCTCTAATTGAGAACCATATCAGGCAACACATTTAACCCCACATAGAAACACATAACATAGAATGCCCACCCCAACTCACGCCCTGACCAACTAAACACATACAAAAACAACAGAAAACAGGTCAGGAACGTGACACATGCAGCTATTCTGTGTCGAGCGATTAACAAAGTCATAATTTGAAACAGGTCCTCCTATATGCTTGAATTATAATTATTTATTCAACTTTAATTACATTGTAAGGCTGCATGATGCGACTCTAATGATGATTTAAAAATAGGCTACGCTAACAGTTATGTGGCCACTTTAGTTGTGATACACACCTTATATAGGCCTATGGGCAAGGCTACATGATGCGTGTCAGTCACTATGATTTGAAAAGGTCGCAAAATAATGCATGCTCTGTTTCTTGCCTTAGACTGCCCACACTAGGCATCATTCACAAGTGATAATATTCTCACTCGTCAGACTATTTTCAATGTAAACTTGTCTTTAAATACAATATACTAATTAATATATGTGTGAAATTAGGTTTGGTTTAGAATGGACCATTATCATGCACCTGTCGGAACAAGAGCAGGGGGAAAATAGACATGTCATCAGTATGCACTTGAATAGCGAATGGAGGATGCTTTTCCCACGGTTCATTTTCATGCCAGCCAGGTAGGCTACTCTGGTGTAAAGCAAACCAGTGTGCTAATATTAGGAAAGTTGAGAAATAAATATAGTAGGCCTTAATAGAGGTTTTCTCATGCAAATGCATAGGATAGCCAATAGAAATGTTGCATAACATGGGTTTATAAGAACACTTATTTCATTCCGTTCATCAACCAGCTATGAGGAGCTGGCTCTCGCTCCACAACAGGTGATCCTATTCTGCTCAAACTCTGAATGCAAGAGCTCTAAGTGTTTGATTTTCAATTGCATTTGCATTGACATCAGAGTGATTAGAGGGACAGTAGAGCCCTGAGTACCAGGCTATTAGTGACTGGCCGTTAGCAAGTTTGGTCTTGACTGACTTTGCCAGTGCCCTAGTTAGATGTTCCATAGCAATGTTTCCTTATCTTTTCTTCCCAAAGATCTGTGAGGCACCATTTGCCAGGCAGTGAGGTTTGATAATAATCTCTCCAAAATTAGCCAAGCTCCTTAACAAACCATGCCAGCAGCAGCAGCAGAGCTATTTGTGGAACAGCCTGATTATGTCCTCTGCTGCTGTCTAACCAGTCTCAGGTGTGTTCTGTTCAGCTCACTCTGTCCTCATTCCGATGGGAAGACTCACACACTACTACACACCCATGCATAAACACACAACACACACACACAATCCAATTAAACACACACACACACACACACACACACACACACACGCACACACACACACACACAGGTATTACACACACACAAATACAGTGACGTTAAACAACATACTATCAAATGAAGTGGAAAGGAAGGTGTCAGTGATGTGTCCTGTGTTGTGTGAGTGTGTTGAGATGTGTGTGTGTTGTCATTGCAGTGTGGGAAGCCTCTTCCTGGCCTGACCAAACAGGATGACTGCTGTGGAAGTGTGGGAGCCTCATGGGGTCTGAACAAGTGCACAGAGTGTCCAACCAAACCAGGTGAGTCCCCTCACATACTGAACACACTGAACCACTGAACCTCCTCCAGTGCTTTACCTTGTGTTATATCTTTGTTATGATGTGTTACTGTAGCCAAACATTTCCTTTTACTTCATTCATAAACACAATGTATCTCTGAGAATAACAGTCAGTTACTTTAACATGGGGTGATAATTCAGGATGATTACTGATTTGTGTATCCCAGATTAGAAGGATTGTACCTCGACTCCATTCGCATCGGGACTTACTTGTCGTCTTATTATAAAATTAAGCAGTTTTCACTTCTTGAAAAAAAACAAGGCACCAAATGAAAACACATTTAGCATGAATAACAGAGGCTGGCAGGAGTGCCACCCAGCCTGCGGGCAGGCAGAGAGAGAGAGGCTGGCTCTCCCTCTCCTACTTTAAGTAACAGAAGAGAATGAACAGCTGTGGTCCCTGACCTAAGCTGCCTGGACTGTCGCTGCTGTGTGTTCCCTCATTGTGTTTGTAATAGAAGAGCACTCCTGACCCCTGGTGACCCCCCCAAGGACACCCAAGTTCTGTTACTGCAGTTCTCCAAGGGGGTGTGATGGTTGGGAGGGACTGTCCCTGCCCTTCAGTGTTAATTCCTATTAGGAAGAGGTCTGGCTGCGGTAGATGTCAATTGCCTGCACAGGGTGCTGTCATAGCCTGTCCCTGTTTAGTGTCTGTCTGTCTGCCGGAGCTCTAATCACGAGCAGACATCATCTCACTCAGGTCCATTCATCACAAACACAAATCTATTCTTCTCTTCTCTCTGTGCCAGAATCTCTCTCTCTCATGACCCACATCAGCATCTCTTTTGGATCCCAGATGTTTTCCTCTCCTCTGTCCTTTGAAGTGGGGAGAATCAGAACTATCCCTCCGTTCTCTCATTTTGTAGTAGTTTAGGGGCAGCTTGGGCCTCAGTCCCAGGTCACATGCAGAGTCAGATGAGAGAATGAAAGACAAAGAAGAGAAAGATGAAGCCACATAGGTCCTGTGCTAGTTGGTATACTTTGAAGGACTTAATAGGGAATACTTGGCATTTCTTTCCAGTCTTATTGTTCCCTGTATAGAAATGTGTCCAGAACTCACTTTAACTGGCTTGATTATACTTTGTAAACTAAAACAAGTGGACAAGCATAAATTAAGAGTAATCATTTTGTCATCCCGTACATCTCTCTGGGACTGGTCAGGTCAGTCAGTTGAGGGCTTGATGACAAGTATCTGTAAGGAAGTAATTTTGTCATACAAGTGATTGCGGACATCGACGTCTTGCTCCCAGACAAATTACACAACTTCTTTGCTCACTTTGAGGACAATACAGTGCCACTGACAAGGCCCGCTACGAAAGCCTGTGGGCTCTCCTTCACCGTGGCCAACGTGAGTAAAACATTTAAGCGTGTTAACCCTCGCACGGCTGCTGGCCCAGACGGCATCCCTAGCCACGTCCGCAGAGCATGCGCAGACCAGCTGGCTGGTGTGTTTACGGACGTATTCAATCAATCCCTATCCCAGTCTGCTGTGCCCACATGCTTCAAGATGGTCACCATTGTTCCTGTTCCCAAGAAAGCTGAGCGTGGTGTCAGGAAAATAACCTCTCACTCAACATCAACAAAACAAAGGAGATGCTCGTGGACTTCAGGAAACAGCAGAGGGAGCATCCCCCCATCTACATCGACGGGACAGTAGTGGAGAAGGTGGAAAGTTTTAAGTTCCTCGGCGTATACATCACAGACAAACTGAAATGGTCCACCCACACAGACAGCGTGGTGAAGAAGGCACAACAGCACCTCTTCAACTTCAGGAGGCTGAAGACATTTGGCTTGTCACCTAAAACACTCACACACTTTTACAGATGCACAATCGAGAGCATCCTGTCGGGCTGTATCACCGCCTGGTACGGACACTGCTCCGCCCACAACTGAAAGGCTCTCCAGAGGGTAGTGAGGTCTGCACAACGCATCACTGGGGGCAAACTGCCTACCCACTAGGACACCTACACCACCCAATGTCGCACAAAGGCCAAAAAGATAACTAAGGACAACAACCACCCGAGCCACTGCCTGTTCACCCCGCTATCATCCATAAGGCGAGGTCAGTACAGGTGCATCAAAGCTGGGACCGAGAGACTGAAAAATAGCTTCTATCTTAAGGCCATCAGACTGTTAAACAGCCATCACTAACATAGAGTGGCTGCTGCCAACATACAGTACAGACTCAAATCTCTGGCCACTTTAATACATTTAATAAATGGATTTAATAAATGTATCACAAGTCACTTTAAATAATGCCACTTTAATAATGTCTACATATCCTACATTACTCATCTCATATGTATATACTGTATTCTATACCATCTACTGCATCTTGCCTATGCCGCTCGGCCATCGCTCATCCATATATTTATATGTACATATTCTCATTCACCACTTAAGATTTATGTGTGTTAGGTAGTTGTTGGGAAATTGCTAGATTACTTGTTAGATATTACTGCTGTCGGAACTAGAAGTACAAGCATTTCACTACACTCACATTAACATCTGCTAACCATGTGTATGTGACCAATAAAATTATAATTTTTTATTTAACTAAGCAAGTCAGATTTTTACCTTCTCAGCTCGGGGATTCAATCTAGCAACCTTTCGGTTACTAGTCCAACACTCTAACCACTTTGATTTGATACCTTAGAGAACTATTTATTACTATTTATAACTTGTCAGAAACTACTAAATGCTTTTTGCACCCCATGACAAAATGTGTAGAATTGCAGGAAATAAGCTTTAAACGTGCAACAGTTCCTCTCCACCAACAAGAGGGGTGTGAACAGTTTGTGTCATGAACAGTGCTTGTGCCCATAGAAATAGACGTGGCATCTACTCACATGCACAGGGGAGTGCGGGATGTTCCCCAATGCTGGAAGGGGGGCCCCCCGAGTGAAAAAGCTTGGGAACCCATGGCTTAGACCACTTGTTCAACCTACTCTTTCCAGAACCTTTTAATGTGTCTCCTCTGGTCAGCTCTAAGTTAAATCAGTTTTAAGAAAATATCACAGATAATAAAAAATACCAAAATAATTAAAAAGCAGCAGTAAATAACATTAGCAGGGCTATATACAGGGGGTACCGGTACAGAGTCAATGTGTGGGGGCACCGGTGTCGAGGTAATTGAGGTAATATGTACAGAGTTATATGTACAGAGTAATTAAAGTGACTATGCATAGATTACAACAGAGAGTAGCAACAGCGTAGAGGGGGGGGGGGGGCAGTGCAAATAGTCAGGGTAGCAATTTGATTAGCTGTTTAAGAGTCTTATGGCTTGGGGGTAGAAGCTGTTTAGAGCCTCTTGGACCTGCACCTGGTGCTCGGGTACCGCTTGCCTTGCGGTAGCAGAGAGAACACTCTCTATGACTAGGGTAGCTGGAGTCTTTGACCATTTTTAGGGCCTTCCTCTGTCACCGCCTGGTATAGAGGTCCTGGATGGCAGGAAACTTGGCCCCAGTGATGTACTGGGCCGTACGCACTACCCTTTGTAGTGCCTTGCGGTTGGAGGCCGAGCAGTTTCCATACCAGGCAGGATGCTCTCGATGGTGCAGCTGTAAAACCTTTTGAGCGTCTGAGGACCCATGCCAAATCTTTTCAGTCTCCTGAGGGGGAATAGGTTTTATCGTGCCCTCTTCACAACTGTCTTGGTGTGCTTGGACAATATTAGTTTGTTGGTGATGTCAAGGAACTTGAAGCTCTCAACCTGCTCCACTACAGCCCTGTCGATGAGAATGGGGGCATGCTCGTTCCTCCTTTTCCTGTAGTCCACAATCATCTCCTTTGTCATGAGCACGTTGAGGGAGAGGTTGTTTTCCTTGCACCACACCTTCAGGTCTCTGACCTCCTCCCTATAGGCTGTCTCATCGTTGTCGGTGATCAGGCCTACCACTGTTGTTTCATCAGCAAACCTAATGATGGTGTTGGTGGTGTTGGAGTCGTGCCTGGCCGTGCAGTCATGAGTTAACAAGGAGTACAGGAGGGGACTGAGCCCGCACCGCTGAGAGGCCCCCTGTGTTGAGGATCAGCATGGTGGATGTGTTGTTACCTACCCTTACCACCTGGGGGCGGCCCATCAGGAAGTCCAAGATCCAGTTGCAGAGGGAGGTGTTTAGTCCTTAGCTTAGTGATAAGCTTTGAGGGCACTATGATGTTGAACGCTGAGCTGTAGTCAATGAACAGCATTCTCACATAGGTGTTCCTTTTGTCCTGGTGTGAAAGGGCAGTGTGGTGTGCAATAGAGATTGCATCATCTGTAGGTGCTGTATGCAAATTGGAGTGGGTCTAGGGTGTCTGGGATAATGGTGTTGATGTGAGCCATGACCAGCCTTTCAAAGCATTTCATGGCTACAGATGTGAGTGCTACGGGTCGGTAGTCATTTAGGCAGGTTACCTTAGTGTTCTTGAGCACAGGGACTATGGTGGTCTGCTTGATACATGTTGGTATTACAGACTCAGGCAGGGAGAGGTTGAAAATGTCAGTGAAAACACTTTCCAGTTGGTCAGCGCATGCTCACAGTACACATCCTTGTAATCCGTCTGGCCCTGCGGCCTTGTGAATGTTGACCTGTTTAAAGGTCTTACTCACATCCGCTGCGGAGAGCGTGATCACACAGTCATCCGGAACAGCTGATGCTCTCATGCGTGTTTCAGTGTTACTTGCCTCAAAGCGAGCATAGAAGTTATTTAGCTCGTCTGGTAAGCTCATGTCACTGGGCAGCTCTTGGCTGTGCTTCCCATTGTAGTCTGTAATAGTTTGCAATTGCTGCCACATCCGACGTGTGTCGGAGCCGGTGTAGTACGATTCTATCTTAGACCTGTATTGATGCTTTGCCTGTTAGATGTTTCATCGGAGGGCATAGCGGGATTTCTTATAAGCTTCCGGGTTAGAGTCCCGCTCCTTGAATGCGGCAGCTCTACCCTTTAGCTCAGTGCGAATGTTGCCTGTAATCCATGGCTTCTGGTTGGGGTATGTACGTACAGTCACTGTGGGGACAGCGTCCTCGATGCACTTATTGATGAAGCCAGTGACTGATGAGGTGTACTCCTCAATGCCATCAGAACAATCCCGGAACATATTCCAGTCTGTGCTAGCAAAACAGTCCTGTAGTTTAGCATCTGCTTCATCTTACCACTTTTTATAGACCGAGTCACTGGTGCTTCCTGCTTTAATTTTTTGCTTGTAAGCAGGAATCAGAAGGATAGAATTATGGTCAGATTTGCCAAAGGTCGCCTAGAATTTATTTTCCTCTGGTTGCACATTTAACATGCTGATAGAAATTAGGTAAAACTGATTTAAGTTTCCCTGCATTAAAGTCCCCGGCCACTAGGAGCGCCGCCTCTGGATGAGCTCTTTCCTGTTTGCTTATGGCGGTATACAGCTCATTGAGTGCGGTTTTAGTGGCAGCATTGGTCTCTGCTCCCTGTCTTTGTCTTCAGTCCTAACTCTGATTCCCACACCATTCCCACATCTTTCTCCTGTAGTCCTCCCTCTATCAGATGGCAAGGATTCACTGAACTCTGACTGATTTGGTAAGAGACCTCCCATCCAAGACACTGCCAGACTACATTGTTATTTTTGGTAGTTAAAGTATTATTATTGTTATATGGAGTGGAGAAAGCCATGGTGCAATGGGGAAACGAATGGGTGTGTGTTTTTGGGAAGGATGGAGGTTGACGTAATGGAGGTTAAGACAGTGAGATGTGCTTGTCAGTCCCAGGCCTACACTGTGGAAGCCCCAGCCCTGTTCAGCCTTGTAGGATCGAATGCACTGTAAACCCACATGCTGCAAATTCCAATGCGTAATTAACTCCAGATAAAATAAGACCCAGGTCCATCTCTCCTCTCCCTTTGGTTCTTATGAGACTGAGAGAGAGAGAGACCTTTTTAAATTTCAGGTTTGAAAAGGTTGACGTGTGTCGAGATAGAAGCAGTTAGAGCTGCTTGTCCCCCTGGGCTGCAAGATGAAACCTGATTGGATGAGGAAAGGCAAGTCTTAGGTATGTAGTTGACAGCTAATTTGCTTTCGAAGATTATTAGGAAACGTATCTAATGAAGTGAATCCAGCTCTTTGTAGATCAGATCACTAAAATGATAGTGCCCGAGAAGCCGGTGTTTGGAGGATACATTGGCACGGTGTTGTTGTCGAGGGCTGGCTGGTCGTTCTTTCTGTCGGATCAGTTGCCAGAGACGCAAACCAGTCGTTAAGTATTTTTGTTCTGTATCTATGGACGCTACCCAGTCGTTGGTTCTAAATGTTCCATTGCCATCCCGGCTGGCAACATTATTTTCCCTTGCTTGTTAGCTAGCTTACTACAGCTAACTTAGTCACGTCAAACAGTGCAGCTGGGAATAACAACAAAGTAGCCTCATTTTCATTTGTTTAAGCTGTTTTCTAGTGACATTTATTTGGATACATCCATAACAATGAGCTAATGATGCGCGATTTTGCCTGGCATAGAAAATGTGCTCTCTCGTTAGGACACTGTTGTTCAGAGGACCGAGCCAACAACACCGCTAACACAATCACTGCAAACTAGCTGCATTTCATTTTGTTTTTAATCTGTTTTCTATTGACATTTATTTGTATTTATCCATACAAATGCTACCAGCTGATTCATGATTTCGACTGGCTGAGAAAAGCTGTCTGCCTGTCTGTCTTGCCCCAACTTACGACACATTCATTTCTATAGGACAGCTGGAGATCGAATTTCAGTATTAAAACAATGTTGCAAATGTTGAAGAGACAGACAGCAAGGTTTATACAAATTGAAGTTGAAAACCAAATGCTAGTCTAAAAGAAGATAACGTCTAGATGCTTATTATAGTGCAGATCAAGTTTATAAATTGCCTGGCTGGGCTGATAAGACAGTATATTGCTCAGTGAGATGGAACAGAGTAAATAGGCATTTCACCATCATAGCTTTAGCCGGTGGTAACTTGTGGAATAGACACCGGCTGGAATGCGGTTTTAACCAATCAGCATCCAGGATTAGACTCTCCCGTTGTATAATGACTGATATATCAGTACTTTTTGGAACAGGGACCAACATGCTCTGGTTTTCTACATTGATCACTTTAAGTGAAAGGTTCATCATGTAAGTTAATCTGAGGTACTTGAGAAGAGGCCACTGGCTCTGCCCTGAGTGTGACTCTTTGACCTGGTGTGAGAGTGGCATGGCCATTTCCATGACTCTATATGGAGTAGATGGCCACCCATAGTAATTCTATTTCTATGGTGCCACTAGGGTTTGGCGGTATACAGTCAGAGACTGTATAAAATGTTCTCAATGGGCTCATTAGCATTTAGCTGGATACCACCTAATCGCCACCACTCCCTGTGTGTTCCATGGCTTATGTAATTCCATAAAGCATGGCTCCGGTTGTCTCCCTATCTGTCATTCCGGGAAGTCTTCCCTCCCATTGACTCTTCTACTCCGGGACGCTGGGATGCTTCTCAGGGAGCAGGATCAGAGGTACCTCGGGGCCCACATAAATCACAGTCCCAACCACAGGAGCCCTGGCCCTGGAGCCACTTCCTCCCTAGGCCACTGAGGTCACAGCGTGATGTCACAGAATGATGATGTCAGCCTCCTGGCCCTCTGCCCCTCCTTCCTCAACCCATCCCCGCCCTATACTGAGAAAGCACCCTCTCTTTGACTCTGCCTCTGTTTCTCTCTCTCTCTCCCTCTCTCTCTCATGGGGATGTTATTCATGAACATTAGATCAATAAAATAAGATGAGGAGGAGAGGGCAAGTTACAAATCGACCCACATGAGATCATCACTCCCAGTTCCATGGAGAAATATTCAATCTGCCATTCATTTAGGACCAAAGCATGTGCGTATTACTTTTTATTAGCAGTGATCAAACATTGAACACTTGTTAATGACCAAGATCAAAACCGAGCAAAGGGTGTGACTTTGCTAAACATCTGCTGTGGTCCATGCCAAGGTTCCAGGCTGCTCTCTCTCTTTGCTGCCGCATCCTCTCTCTCATGGTGATTAAACAGAGACGTTTCCATCCTTTGATACGTTCTGATTCATTCTGTGTTGATTTAGCTTAACGCCGGGTGCAAACAGTGTGAATCTTTTAGATAGACAGCAGTGTGGCTAAGGAGGACTGACTTGGCCTGGCTGCTCACAGGTATAAATCCTAATGCAGACATAATCTATCTGTCCCAGAGAGCACCGCTGTCCAAGGCACCGTGCCAGTGAGTTGGAGGCACATGGAAATGAAATCTGTGTAATAAGAAACATGTTAGGCTTGTTCATCATAGGGTATGGACTGTACCATGTCATCTCTTGGCCTTGCCCCAGTGGTAAATATTTCATATCGAGTGGGGGCAGTGGGGGATTATGGGAGAATGTGTGTCTGTTTTAAATGGGAGGTCACAACCACACCGCCATGGGCATCGTGAAGAAGGGAGGAGAGAAAATTATAAACTGTCAAACTACGAACAAAGATGCAAAATGCATCAAATTATGTTAAACACTTAGACAATTAATAGGATGTTTTTGAATAAGGATTCAATCAAACCAAACCGAACCGATTGAGATCAATGCCTTGATCGAAGCAGCTCAATTGTCTATATAGCTTGTCTGCCACAACATGGTAATTGTCAGTGCCTGTGAACACACAGCTGGGAATTTAATTGACTCAATATCAAACTTTTAGCTGATATACTTAGTTTTTTTGTAAGACAAATGTTTGCTTTGCATTAGTGTGTTTATGTCTGGGGCTGATCTCATCATGGGGATGTTGATCGAGAGCGTGTAACGATCGTCGTAATCCTCCTCCTCGGACGAGGAGGAGAGGCGAGAAGGATCAGACCAATATGCGGAGTGATTAGTGTCCATGATTATTTATTATATCGAAACTGAACACGAAACAAAAGAACACCATGAAAACAATCGACAAACAGTCCCGTGTGGCACGAATGCAGACACGCGATACAACCACCCACAAAACACACGTGAAACCCAAGCTGCCTTAGTATGATTCTCAATCAGGGACAAACGATCTACAGCTGCCTCTGACTGAGAATCATACCAGGCCGAACACAAAAACCCCAACATAGAAAAACATACATAGACCAACCCACCCAACTCACGCCCTGACCAACTAAATAAATACAAGAAAAAAGGAAAACAGGTCAGGAACGTGACAGAGCGACTGGTCCCCCGTGGGAGTCGTTGCAAGCGCCATGCTCTACCAACTGAATCACAGGGGACCTAGGCTCATGTGACTGTCTCATCTGATGTCCCAGCGCTTGACTGGCTGGCTGCTACTGAAGGTCTTATTTACAGGGCTGGTGATATGGGCCATGCCAGATTGGCAAACTTGGCGTGTGCCAAACAGACTTTCTGCTTTGAAAGCAAATGACTTCCCCTTAGCTGTTTTCTCTAATCAGCCGTTGGCCTGGAGGCCAGAGGGAGATGACTTGTTTTTCATCTTCACCTCAAAGGGAATGAAACAACTCCTTGTGATTAAAGAGTTGAGTTTGCTTTGCCCCTTGGGTCTATCCATGGCACCAGTTTGTCCCATGGCGGTTTGTTCTCAGAAAGCATGTCACTTAAAGGGTCTTGAATGGTCTTGGCACTCATGTCTGTTGTGTTCCTATAGAATATCTAACGTTGGAATGGAGAGGGAAGAGTGTCTCCCCTTCTCCTGTGGATTGCATCCATTCCCCCTCTCTGGTCGATCTCTTCTTCTCAGGTTCTCCAGCTGGGGTTCTGGATTAGCCTGGAGGTAGGGAGTCACTGGGGGCAGACCTCATGGGGGAGCTGGATAATAGTGCTGAGGCAGTACAGTACATTCTGGGTTCAGTACAGTGCTATGCCTGTGAAGGATGTGCCAATTGGACCTCTAAATAGGCCTCCACATAATGATTGCACTAAATTTCCAATTAGATTTCTGTCAAGCAGAACCCATTTGACTAGCTAGACCGGCCCCTCTTCCTCCAAACTCCCCCTCTCTCTCCTTACCATCACTCCTCTTTTGCGTAACCTCTCCTCCTCTCTAAATACCCTCAGTAAACCCCCACATGTCAAAATGCCTATTTTGAAGACTGTCCTAAGGTAGCTTTGACACCAGTTTTAGAGTAGAGCTTTCACTGACATTTATTTGGCTCTCAAAAGAAAGAAATGCCACTTACTAAGAAATTATATATGATGCTTTAAAGCTTCTATATGTATCTTTTTGGGCGACCAGACCAAATTCACATAGTAATGTGAGTTATAGATCTGCCATTCATTGAAAGCAAGTCTAAGAAGCAGTAGATATGTTCAGATGTGCTTTTTCTATGCTTCCTGTTCTTAAGTTTCATTTTGCGTCTTTTACTTTCGGTTTTGTACACCACCTTCAAACATCTGAAAATACAATATGTGAGGTTTGAAAATGTATTTCACAACAGTTTAGATTAAAATTAGGCAAACTATTAGAATTTTAGCAATCAGGAAATGGTGAAGTGATTACATCATATTGCACCATTAACTGTTTACAAGCAAATAGAGCTGAATGGTTGCAAATAAAATTTCTGACGCAATTTCAAGATTATTGTTGAAGTACAACAATTCAGTCATGGGTGACAGTCTTTTGCAGTGAATGAATGAAGGGGGATACAACTAAGGCCAACAGTCTGTGTCCCTGTGCTTCCTCTTTGTAAAGCACAATGAATATGCACCAGTCTAGTTTCTCTGTCCCAGCATCCATGTAACCAGGGGGAACACTAATGATGCAGCAAGGTCACTCTTGCGTTCGACTGCTTTGGGATCTGTGACAATGAACATTGTCTGGGTCAGCATGACGGCATGTCAAAACCATTCCCCTGCGGCATTCTACCCACAAAACATCCTGAACTAGGATATATGCTAGATACATAGCCTACAATACATTTCGCTCTTTGGGTATGTTTGTTGTCGAGTGCACTAGCCTATAACTAGGGCCCAGAGTTTTTCCTGGTAGGGTAGTTAGGCAAAACTTCTGGTCCTATTTATGCAATATTTTTTGTTTGCCATTGTCTTTAGCAGTGGGTTGACCATAGAGATGATGACTTGTCATCTCAGGTAACCTGCTGGTGAAGCTACTTCAGACAGACCTGCCCTCCTCTGTGTTCCCTCTAGTCTCTCAGTACTAATAAGCTTGACTGGGAGGCCCGCCCCCTGCTGGGCATCCCTTGGCATGTGCTCCTGCAGTCACTCAGGGCAGAATCTGATCCTGTCCTCATGGGGGGTCGCACCTGCACCACCCGCTGCCCCGTCACAACAGCTCATTACCCAGAAGCATCCCTGGGATTCCATGGGCGCAGGACGGGGCGGGCAGACAGGAACAGGCGCTTCACTTTGACACAATTATCTCAGACCCAGCAGAGGAGCTCCCGTCTGGTCTGACTCACTTCTGATCTGCTGTGTGAACCTTCAGGTACTTCCACTAGCCCTGCCTGCTCCACAGCCCTGAACTCACACTGTTAGACTCTCACAACCACTCAGAACACAGATGGGATAACATGGAAAATGATTAAACACCATAAATAAGATTGTCTATCAGACTGTCAGACTGCCTGTCTGTGACACCACTGTCTGTCAGACTGCCTGTCTGCGACACCACTGTCTGTCAGACTGCCTGTCTGCCTGCGACACCACTGTCTGTCAGAATTCCTGTCTGCGACACCACTGTCTGTCAAACTGCCTGTCTGTGACACCACTGTCTGTCAGACTGCCTGTCTGCGACACCACTGTCTGTCAGACTGCCTGTCTGCGTCACCACTGTCTGTCAGAATGCCTGTCTGCGACCCCACTGTCTGTCAGAATGCCTGTCTGCGACACCACTGTCTGTCAAACTGCCTGCCTGCGACACCACTGTCTGTCAGAATGCCTGTCTGCGACACCACTGTCTGTCAGAATGCCTGTCTGCGACACCACTGTCTGTCAGAATGCCTGTCTGCGACACCACTGTCTGTCAAACTGCCTGCCTGTGACACCACTGTCTGTCAGAATGCCTGTCTGCGACACCACTGTCTGTCAGACTGCCTGTCTGCAACACCACTGTCTGTCAGACTGCCTGTCTGCCTGCGACACCACTGTCTGTCAGAATGCCTGTCTGCGACACCACTGTCTGTCAAACTGCATGCCTGCGTCACCACTGTCTGTCAGAATGCCTGTCTGCGTCACCACTGTCTGTCAGAATGCCTGTCTGCGTCACCACTGTCTGTCAGACTGCCTGTCTGCAACACCACTGTCTGTCAGACTGCCTGTCTGCAACACCACTGTCTGTCAGACTGCCTACCTGCGACACCACTGCCTGGCAGACTGCCTGTCTGCGACACCACTGTCTGTCAGACTGCCTGTCAGCCTGTGTCACCACTGTCTGTCAGACTGCCTGCCTGCGACACCACTGTCTGTCAGACTGCCTACCTGCGACACCACTGTCTGTCAGACTGCCTGCCTGCGACACCACTGTCTCAGAATGCCTGTCTGCGACACCACTGTCTGTTTGACTGCCTGCCTGCGTCACCACTGTCTGGCAGACTGCCTGTCTGGGACACCACTGTCTTTCAGAATGCCTGTCTGCGACACCACTGTCTGTCAGAATGCCTGTCTGCGACACCACTGTCTGTCAGACTGCCTACCTGCGACACCACTGTTTGTCAGACTGCCTGCCTGCGACACCACTGTCTCAGAATGCCTGTCTGCGACACCACTGTCTGTCAGACTGCCTGCCTGCGTCACCACTGTCTGTCAGACTTTCTGCCTGCATCACCACTGTCTGTCAGACTGCATGCCTGCGTCACTACTGTCTGTCAGAATACCTGTTAGCGACAGCACTATCTGTCAGACTGCTTGTCGGCGACACCACTGTTTGTCAGAATGCCTGTCTGCGACACCACTGTCTGTCAGACTGCCTGCCTGCGACACCACTGTCTGTCAGAATGCCTGTCTGCGACACCACTGTCTGTCAGACTGCCTGCCTGCGTCACTACTGTCTGTCAGAATGCCTGTCTGCCACACCACTGTCTGTCAGACTGCCTGCCTGCGACACCACTGTCTGTCAGACTGCCTGCCTGCGACACCACTGTCTGTCAGACTGCCTGCCTGCGTCACCACTGTCTGTCAGACTGCCTGCCTGCATCACCACTGTCTGTCAGACTGCCTGTCTGTCAGACTGCCTGCCTGCGACACCACTGTCTGTCACTCTCAGGCCTCCAGATCAATACCCTGCGACACCCTAGATACTGATGGTACTTATTGAGCTCACATATACAGTTTGTCATACTGTGTACGTGTTTCAAGCTATGAATGAGCGTATAGACAGTTTATGCTGGAATCTGATCAACTGGAACATGTCTGATGATATTCTAGGAGGCTCTTCGTCTGCGTCTCCTCTTTCAGTTTTCCATAACTGTGAAATCTGTGACTAATCACATTGCTCCTGTTCAGCATTCGGCTCCGATTTGCACCTACCTCAATCCCACCTCATCCCCTTCCCCCTATCCCTACAGGTAACGGCTCAGTGATTGCCATCTGATATTGACAATAGCCTCCTTCCCCAGTACCAACAACTAAAGGAGCATGCCCTGCCCTGACTGGGTGCAGAATGAATAATGACATCATGTTTTCAGGCCTCAGTAAGTGTATGGCTGCGCTGGGGGCATGAATGGACACAGAGTGTTATTCACAACGCCACTTCTGTGAACCTCTAAAGTACCCTGCTGAAAGACATGCTGCATGATTGTTTTAGTAGAACAAGCAAAAAGAGATATGCGCAGCACCCTTGTAAGGACCCCAGGAACTGGATTTTTACCATGGTTGGTGACACAGGTCATTGCTGTGGCATGTGTTTCTTCGAAACAATGTATGATTTACTGGCTCTGTTTTTCTGTGTATGTGTCCCCAGGGTCTGTGTAATATGATTATTAATGATGTTGTGTGTTGTTGATGATTGTGTGTGATGGCAGTACTGTCTTATAACTGAGGTTGATGGGGATCCATTTACATGGCAGCGTTGTGGTGTCCCGCAGGGCCCAGCTGTGGGTCCCCATCTAATTTCTCCACCCGCTAAGCTCAGCACATCTGTAACATATGGTCCTCCATCTCTGTGTTATGGATGCAATGCTTTTTAAAGTAGACAAGCAGAATGTGATGTCTCTTTCTCTGATCAGTGCTTTTTCTTTTTTCTTTTATCCCGCAGCGTATGCAGTGATTGCGAACGGCCAAGTGGAATGCCCCAAGGGTTACAAGAGGGTGAACCTGACTCATTGTCAAGGTAAGGGGACGGAGATGACGGAGATGAAGATGATGTCCTGTTGTTTTGCTTGTGTTTAGTAATACCAATAGCGCAGTGGTCACCAACCTATTCTGAGTCAAGCTCACTTTCACAGTCAAAAAGCAAGCTGAGAATATACCTCTCAGAATATTTTTTAAACATGACGTAACATTACCCTAATAATAACAGTTCTGTAGGAATGATGTTTGTGCAGTAGGCCTAATACATTATCACAGCATATTGGCTCAATGCCTGGCCTGCCAATATTGTTCTTCTTAGACCATATTATATCTCAAACTTGAGTTTTGATAACAAAATAGATCAGTTGGTGTAGCACTTGCGAGGCAACGCTGAGCATAAAATGAAATCATTTGCAAATCATTTGCTTTTTATTTGACTGGACTGATAGTACCTGCTTCTGATGGTCATGGTGCTTTCAAGACAACTGGGAACTCAGGGGGAAAAAACTAGGTCAAAACATGATGCCAGTGATCTTCAGGTCGAAAAGTCGGAGCTATAGAAAGATGCCAACGATTCCCCGCCAAAAAATCCCAGTCGGATCTTGTTTTTTTAGGGGGGGAGTTCCAAGTTGTCTTGAACGCACTGAAGTTGTAAGTCGGAGATTTGCGAATTTGTTGTTTTGAACACGGCATTAGTCTCAGCAGGAAGGGAGAGAGCAGCAGAGGGTCCGCCTCTCACGGTCCCTACTCTCTCCTTCCATTCCTCTGGTGAGACTAACCAGAGAGAGGAGACACCGTCTTCCACCCGATGGCAAAACTACAGTCGCACCTGCACAAATTCATGTAGTTCCTATGACCAGAGAAAGTGAAATATTCCTCTATATTAAAATAGACACGACCAGCTGCTAATAATAAGAAACGCAGGGCTATCGATACACTTTGCTACTCATTTATTGCAGCTGCATTGCGAGTGGAAGTAGGGAGAAGTGCGTTTTAAGTTTTTAATAATGTTGAAAAGTGTTGACAGTGCTGAATGAAAACTTCGATATGATCTCACTCATAAAAACAGCCGTTCTTTGCTGTATTCTTTGACGTTCTCTCTGGTCATTGTTTTAAACCGGGATGCTGGCCTTCTAGGCAGAGTTCTTCTCTCCAGTGTCTGTGTTCTTTTGCCTATCTTAATCTTTTATTTTTATTGTCCAGTCTGAGATATGGCTTTTTCTTTGTAACTCTGCCTAGAAGGCCAGCATCCCGGAGTCACCTCTTCACTGTTGGCATTGAGACTGCTGTTTTGCGGGTACTATTTAATGAAGCTGCCAGTTGAGGACTTGTGAGGTGTCTGTTTCTCAAACTAGACACTCTAATGTACTTGTCCTCTTGCTCAGTTGTGCACCGGGGCCTCCCACTCCTCTTTCCATTCTGGTTAGTGCCAGTTTGCGCTGTTCTGTGAAGGGAGTAGTACACAGCGTTGTACGAGATCTTCAGTTTCTTGGCAATTTCTCACTTGGAATAGCCTTCATTTCTCAGAACAAGAGTAGACTGACGAGTTTCAGAAGAAAGTTCTTTGTTTCTGGCCATTTTGAGCCTGTAATCGAACCCACAAATGCTGATGCTCCAGATACTCAACTAGTCTAAAGAAGGCCAATTTTATTGCTTCTTTAATCAGAACAACCATTTTCAGCTGTGCTAACATATTTGCAAAAGGGTTTTCTAATGATCAGTTAGCCTTTTAAAATTATAAACTTGGATTAGCTAACACAATGTGCCATTGGAACACAGGAGTGATGGTTGATGATAATGGGCCTCTGTACGCCTATGTAGATATTCCATAAAAAAATCTGCCGTTTCCAGCTACAATAGTCATTTACAACATTAACAATGTACAGTGTATTTCTGATCAATTTGATGTTATTTAAATGGACAAAAAAATTGCTTTTCTTTCAAAAACAAGGACAATTCTAAGTGACCCCAAACCTTTGAACGGTAGTGTATGAAAAGAAAAGAAAAGTTGCGGACAAGGACACTTTATGCTGTCCAAAATGGTGTCAAGAGTTGCCAGCAAACGCAGTAATTAATTTAACTTTGATTCAACTTGCTTTTTCTGATAACTTCAAGATGTTCTCCCCTAACAGTCCCTCATTTTTTGAGGGTGAAAAACCAAACTGACAGATATTCACAATATTTACTGGCCAGCTTCAAAGTCTTATTCCCATTCTGCTGGAGCTCCATTCCCAAAAATCATTTTGAATTTCAGCCTTTAGAACAACTGCCAAGGATGCAAAATGGAGATTCTTCTGGGATTCTGTCATTATTATCAAGCAGGTGTCCTCCTTGCCAAAGTGTGATTCCTCACAGGAGGAGAAAGAGTCTTGTGTCATATTGTGTGTCTGAGCACAGACGTGATTCGCCCTGCTCTCTCTTTTTGCTCCTGGTGCTGGGCTCGGGGGCGTACAGTGGGCCTCGCGTCACAGATAGAATGGCCCCTCAGAAACACAAGCTGTTTTGTGACCTTAGGACAGGCCCGTGTCTTTGAAACACTCAGGAAAAACACTGTAGAGGAACTGGTTCGGCTGGAGTCACCTATAGGGTTTCTCATGTAATGGAACATCTATGGCCTCACTGCAATACGTTTAGTATGGGCTGAATCATTATTTATTTTTTTACCCCCGGTCTGAGATATGGCTTTTTCTAGAGAGAATATAGGCAGGAAGACAGACAAGCATTTCCACATTGGGCTTTTGAGGAAGAACACATTGCTGTTCAGCTAAGGACAGGTCAAGTTCTTAACTGAGAAACATGCATCTCCAATTAATAGCAGCTTTGGAAAGGTTTGGAAAAGGATCACTCACTTCCCAAGTCCTCGAATGGATGGGGTTTTTGCCTCATGACTTATGTTTAGTGTCTGATTCAAAACATTTAAACAGCTCTGTCTTATTTGACAGAGAACCTCCCAGTCCCCACTCTAGCAGTACTCAACAATAATCCTGGATATTACTGTTAAATAAAGTATGGATAGTTATTTCCTTTACAATGGCAGTAAATAATTCTCATGGTTGTTTATGTGAATCCTCTACAAGTTTATTTTGGCCTTGCAGTCATAAAGTAAGAAATTACAGGTCGAGTGAGTTCAGGACAGGCAGGTTGTCAGTTTAAGCGCAGTCAGGGGACTCTTTGGATGGAGTCATCATTCTGCGTCATTACTACAATAACAATGGTGTCATGAGAAACCTGTTGAGGAGAACTCTGATGGATGTCTGTGTGTTCCATCTGTGCCGTGTACAATAAAAGAATGAGTGAGCGAGTGACCAACCATGAAGTCAGATAGGTGTTGAGATTAGTGGAGGTCATGACAGGCTTTCATTCTAGTCAGTTCCAATCCCTTACCCTCGACCAGACTGTAGCACTAACACTAACCTGAATCAACCTGACCCTGGATTACAGACCCCATGTGATGAAGGAAGGCTGAGCCTAACGTTGAACTTCAGCCTTCAGCTCAACATCCAGATAACATGCAGCTTAAACTGGTCTCAAGTAGTCCCTATAGTCCCACAGCGCCTCCACAGCAGTGCTGTTGTCTCTCTGGGTGGGAGCTAGCAGAGTTACGTTTCCCTAAGAGACATGGTTTGGTTAGAGGTCACAGTGTTTAACCCCATGACAGCAGTTGTCCATTGCATCTTCTTTATGTGCCGCGTGGCTCACCCAAACAGGAAATATTGTCCACCCATTTGCTTACAACTGAGTCAGCCTGTTTACATCATTAATAACAGAGGGGCTGGGGAAAGGTCATGAGGGGGTCAGCTAACGTTATGACCTTGAACTGGTTCCCCTTTTAATCCCCCATACCACCAACACACACACACAGACACAGACACAGACACACACATATACAGACACAGACACACAAAGACAAGCACACAGGCATGGACATACAGATACACACACAACCACATACACACACACACACACACACACACACACACACACACACACACACACACACACACACACACACACACACACACACACACACACACACACACACACACACACACACACACACACACACACACACACACACACACACACACACACACACACACACACACACACACACATACACGTACACAGACACACAAAGACAAGCACACAGGCATGGACACACAGATACACACACAGACACACGCATGCACACACAACCACGCACACACACACGCACACACACACACACACACACACACACACACACACACACACACACACACAGGCACGTACACAGACACACAAAGACAAGCACACAGGCATGGACACACAGATACACACACAGACACATGCATGCACACACAACTACATACACACACACACACACACACACACACACACACACACACACACACACACACACACACACACACACACACACACACACACACACACACACACACACACACACAGACACACAGACAAGCACACAGGCATGGACACACAGATACACACGCATGCACACACAACCACGCACACACACACACACACACACACACACACACACACACACACACACACACCGAGAGAAGGAGAGGCCTGTACTCTCATGATAGTTTTGCTTTTCCTCCCATCACTCCCCAGACTATTCCCCTATAAGCTATCGTTTTCCACCGGCCAGCAAAACAAGAGCAGATTCATTATTATTGGGAAAATCTGCCATGGCAACTTGTCAGGTTCCAGTCGTCACGGCGATGAGAAAAGGCCTAATGATTTACTGTTGTTCAACACTAGAACCGCCATAGGCCAATGGACACTGACGTTTCATTTTGTAAATAAAAAATATCAGCCCCCAAAAAGCTGTCCTGCTTCTTCCCTGACGTTTCCTAAATGTTTGTATTTTACACTGCTCATTTGTCAGCATTTTGGAATTGTCACGGTCGTCTGTTGAAGAAGGAGTGGACCAAAGCGCAGCGTGGTACGTGTTCATAATATTTTTTATAAATTAGAATACTTGAACAAAAATAACAAAGAAACAACACGAAACAGTTCTGTCTGGTGAAGACACAAAAACAAAAACCATGTGGGAAAAAGCTACCTAAGTATGGTTCTCAATCAGAGACAACGATAGACAGCTGCCTCTGATTGAGAACCATACCCGGCCAAACAACAAAGAAATACAAAACATAGAAAATTAACATAGAATGCCCACCCAAATCACACCCTGACCAAACCAAAATAGAGACATAAAAAGCTCTCTACGGTCAGGGCGTGACAGTACCCCCAACCCCCCCCCCCCCAAAGGTGCGGACTCCGGCCGCAAAACCTGAACATATGGGGAGGGTCTGGGTGGGCATTTCACCCAGTGGTGCGGGACGTAGACCTCGCCGCCAACCCCGGACTGGGGACCCTCGTAGCGGGCCCCGGACTGGAGGGCGACTCTGGAGGCTCCGGACTGGAGGGCGACTCTGGAGGCTCCGGGCTGGAGGCCGTCTCTGGAGGCTCCGGGCTGGAAACCGTCACTGGAGGCTCCGGGCTGGAGGCCCCCGTTGGAGGCTTCGTGCCATGTCTCACCTCTGGAGGCTTCGTGCCATGCATCATCACTGGAGGCTTCGTGCCATGGATCATCACTGGAGGCTTCTTGCCATGGATCATCACTGGAGGCTTCTTGCCATGGATCATCACTGGAGGCTTCGTGCCATGGATCATCACTGGAGGCTTCGTGCCATGGATCACCACTGGAGGCTTCTTGCCATGGATCACCACTGGAGGCTTCTTGCCATGGATCATCACTGGAGGCTTCTTGCCATGGATCATCACTGGAGGCTTCTTGCCATGGATCATCACTGGAGACTTCGTGCCATGGATCACCACTGGAGGCCAAACCAAAATAGAGACATAAAAAGCTCTCTACGGTCAGGGCGTGACAGGAATCACATACAAAAAAGTATTTAGGGTCTTTTTACCTTTTCACACCTATTCCCAACTTAACCCGCCAAGACAATGTGCTGTAGGATGTTGGTACCCAGCCAGGCGCTAATGCTTATTTCTCTCCTCACTGAATTAATGACAAATGAACGCATGTATGATAATATGCACCTTACTTCACAATTGAATTTAAATTAGGCCTAACTGAATGATAAGGAGGGTAATGAGGTTGATTAATGATGAGTTTGTGTTATGCCTATTTACAGTTGAAGTCGGAAGTTTACATACACTTAGGTTGGGGTGATTAAAACTTGTTTTTCAACCACTCCACAAATGTCTTGTGAACACACTATAGTTTTGGCAAGTCGGTTAGGACATCTACTTTGTGCATGACACAAGTCATTTGTCCAACAATTATTTACAGACAGATTATTTCACTTATAATTCACTGTATCCCAATTCCAGGGGGTCAGAAGTTTACATACACTAAGTTGACTGTGCCTTTAAACAGCTTGGAAAATTCCCAAAAAATGATGTCATGGCTTTAGAAGCTTCTGATAGGCTAATTGACATCATTTGAGTCAATTGGAGGTGTACTTGTGGATGTATTTCAAGGCCTACCTTCAAACTCAGTGCCTCTTTGCTTGACATCACGGGAAAATCAAAAGAAATTAGCCATGACCTCAGAAAAATAATTGTAGACCTCCACAAGTCTGGTTCATCCTTGGGAGCAATTTCCAAACACCTGAAGGTACCACGGTCATCTGTACAAACAATAATATGCAAGCATAAACACCATGTGACCACGCAGCCATCATACCGTTAAGGAAGGAGACGTGTTTTGTCTCCTAGAGATTAACGTACTTTGGTGCGAAAAGTGCAAATCAATCCCAGAACAACAGCAAAGGACCTTGTGAAGATGCTGGAGGAAACCGGTACAAAAGTATCTATATCCACAGTAAAACGAGTCCTATATCAACATATCCTGAAAGGTCGCTCGGCAAGGAAGAAGCCACTGCTCCAAAACAGCCATAATAAAGCCAGAGTACGGTTTGCAACTGCACATGGGGACAAAGATCGTACTTTTTGGAGAAATGTCCTCTGTTCTGATGAAACAAAAATAGAACTGTTTGACCATAATGACCATCGTTATGTTTTTTAGGAAAAAGGGTGAGGCTTGCAAGCCGAAGAACACCATCCCAACCGTGAAGCACAGGGGTGGCAGCATCATGTTGTGGTGGTGCTTTGCAGCAGGGGACTGGTGCACTTCTCAAAATAGATGGCATCATGAGGGAGGAAAACTATGTGTATATATTGAAGCAACATCTCAAGACATCAGTCAGGAAGTTAAAGCTTGGTCGCAAATGGGTCTTCCAAATGGACAATGACCCCAAGCATACTTCCAAAGTTATGGCTTAAGGACAACAAAGTCAAGGTATTAGAGTGGCCATCACAAAGCCCTGACCTCAGTCCTATAGAAAATTTGTGGGCAGAACTGAAAAAGCGCGTGCGAGCAAGGAGGCCTACAATTGTGATTCAGTTACACCAGCTCTGTCAGGAGGAATGGACCAAAATTCACCTAATTTATTGTGGGAAGCCTGTGGAAGGCTAACCAAAACGTTTGACCCAAGTTGAACAATTTAAAGGCAATGCTACCAAATACTAATTGAGTGTATGTCAACTTCTGACCCACTGGGAATGTGATGAAAGAAATAAAAGCTGAAATAAATCATTCTCTCTACTATTATTCTGACATTTCACATTCTTAAAATGAAGTGGTGATCCTAACTGACCTAAGACATGGAATTTTGACTAGGATTACATGTCAGGAATTGTGAAAAACTGAGCTTAAATGTATTTGGCTAAGGTGTATGTAAACTTCCGACTTCAACTGTATCAGCAGCAAATAATTTGACCACACACCTTGGGGGTTGATACCATTCTCTTTTATGTTTTACTTTGTAAAAATAAGCTGTTATGGGACTGTTTTATTTACTATTACTCTATTACTAATCGAATGTATTGTAAGGGAAATTAAAACATGCTATGTGTTGCATTAAGCCTTTAGAATAATGCAAAACATATCCTTGACTATCTAACTTATGGATCGGGAAACAACTGATACTAGTCAGCCTGCGCAGCTGGCCCATCGAAACTACACCTTAACTATACCGAAACTAATTTCACACATAATAAGAGTTTGCCTTTAGGCAAAATTAAATTGACAATCTGATGAGCATATTCTGCAGGTTCTATTACACTTACCTTTGTCAAATAGCTCTCATAATTCAAGTTTAGTTTAGTTTATTAATTCGACCATTTAAAAAAACAAGCGCACATAAAACTTGAAAAAGCAATACATCCACATGAGTAAAATCATGGAGGATAACACACAATCAAGTCTGGGACTTATTTCCATTGTTAAATCATGGAGGATAACACACAATCAAGTCTGGGACTTATTTCCATTGTTAAATCATGGAGGATAACATATAATCAAGTCTGGGACTTATTTCCATTGTTAAATCATGGAGGAAAACACACAATAAAGTCTGGGACTTATTTCCATTGTTAAATCATGGAGGATAACACACAATAAAGTCTGGGACTTATTTCCATTGTTAAATCATGGAGGATAACACACAATCAAGTCTGGGACTTATTTCCATTGTTAAATCATGGAGGATAACACACAATAAAGTCTGGGACTTATTTCCATTGTTAAATCATGGAGGATAACACACAATAAAGTCTGGGACTTATTTCCATTGTTAAATCATGGAGGATAACACACAATAATGTCTGGGACTTATTTCCATTGTTAAATCATGGAGGATAACACACAATAAAGTCTGGGACTTATTTCCATTGCGGTCCTCTTGAGACAAGATGGCTAGGCAAGATTGAATACAGTTAAACACAGTATGGCATTGAGATAATAAAACATAAAAACAAAGAAGAACAACATCTATCTCATCATTGCAGTTACATTGTAGGGTTCATTCATATGGGCACAGAAGACATCAAACATATTTTTGCTTATTTTTAAAGTTGCCCAGAGAGGACGTCATTTTTATGGGCAGAGGAAACTCATTCCACTCTGAGGCTCCAGTATACAAGACAGTACCTTTCCCAGCATTACTCCTGAACCTGTGTAAGCACACATCAGCAACACCTGATCTGGTGCTGTGATTGTGTTTATCCCTAACATGGGGAAAGTAATCACTTAGATATCTGGGCGCAGAACCATAAATACTCCTGTAAACCAAACCTAGTCTAATCTGGGACACCCTAGCCTCAACAGGCAGCCAGTTGAGTTCCTGAAAGCAGCTCCTGCCTATGTGAGTATGTGGACTCACCTTCAATACTACCCTGATCAGCTTATTCTGGGCTATCTGGAGCTTCCCCTTCATAAGCTTAGATAAGCCCCCAAAACAGGAAGTACTACCATAGTCAAAATGGCATTGAATGAGGGCAGTGGCTAGCACTTTCATGGAGTCCTTATCAAGCAGCTTGGACTTTCTAGCCAAACACTTAGTCCTGGCCCTAACCTTCCCTAGCACTTTATTGGCCATGCTCACACCTCCCAAGCTTCCATCAAGGATACATCCCAAGTAGCTAACAGAGGTTTTAGTAGTCAGCACCTCCCCCCTTAACTCCACTCTGATTTCAGAGGACCTACTCAATTCAGGTCTGGATCCAAAACGAATTGCCTCAGTTTTCCCTAAGTGCAGAGATGGCTTATTATCTCCAAGCCATTTGCTAATGTTAGTAAGCTCTGTGCTAAGTATGCTCTCCAACATAGTTTTACTTTTGTGAGACACCAGAAGTGTAGAGTCATCCGCATAAAGGAAAAGACGGCAAGAACAAGCATCTTTCATATCGTTAATATACCGTAAAAACACTAGAGGCCCAAGCGGTGCAGCTCTCTTTCCAAATGTCACTTTTTCCAAGAATATCGGTGCTGTCCATGCATTCAACACATGACCACTCGCCGGCAGCATTGGTCTGGCAACTAAGCAAAAACGAGTAGCATAAAAAACGTACCAATTTAAATATGCTATTCGGTCGCCAATTGATCAATCAATCAAATTTATTTATAAAGCCCTTTTTACATTAGCCGATGTCACAAAGTACTATACAGAAACCCAGCCTAAAACGCCAAACAGCAAGCAATGCAGATGTAGAAGCACAGTGGCTAGAAAGGCAGTTTTTCCGAGCCACCGTGAATGGGCAATGAACGGGCAATAGTAACCAGATAGAAACTGATAATTGTGCATGTGACTTCAGTGAACTGAATGATGAGGAGGGTGAAGAGGGTGATTTAATTTAATTGATCTGAAGGATGAGGGTGAAGAGGATGATTGAATTTAGAAAAATAGTGTAATTTTGATGAAGAACTGTGGGCGGTCTTGTCACGCCCTGACCTTAGAGATCCTTTTTATGTCTCTATTTTGGTTTGGTCAGTTGGGGTGGATATTCTATGTTCTATGTTGTGTATTTCTTTGTGTTTGGCTGGGTGTGGTTCTCAATCAGAGGCAGCTGTCTATCGTTGTCTCTGATTGAGAACCATACTTAGGTAGCCCTTCTTTCCACCTGTCTTTGTGGGAAGTTGACTTTGTTTAGGGCACATAGTCTTTGAGCTTCACGGTTTGTTTTTGTACTGTTTATTGTTTTTGTTCGGCGTCATTTTGATTCAATAAAAGAAAATGTACGCTCACCACGCTGCACCTTGGTCCTCTCCTTTCAACAGCCGTGACAGGTCTAATTATTTTATTATGAAAGGCTGGACATGGTATATCATTTCCCCTGGGAGAGTCAACTGAGTACAACATACAATGTGTGTAGTTCACAATGGCAAGCCGAACCAAACAAATGGCCGCACTGACAGCATTGCAAATGCTGCAGAATCTAGATGAGTTGGAGTCGGATGGAGGATCAGATATTGAGCTTGAAATCGACGTTTCTGATGAAGAGTCTTCATCTGATTCTGATGTTGACTTCGAGCCTCTGCCTTTGATGCTGAGCACTGCAGAAAAAACAGAACAAAGCCAACTGAGACGGTGATTCCAACTGCCACGGTGAGACAGGAGTCTGGGAGGGATGGCACGGTGAGACAGGAGTCTGGGAGGGATGGCACGGTGATACAGGAGTCTGGGAGGGATGGCACGGTGAGACAGGAGTCTGGGAGGGATGGCACGGTGAGACAGGAGTCTGGGAGGGATGGCACGGTGAGACAGGAGTCTGGGAGCGATGGCACGGTGAAACAGGAGTCTGGGAGCGATGGCACGGTGAGACAGGAGTCTGGGAGGGATGGCACGGTGAGACAGGAGTCTGGGAGGGATGGCACGGTGAGACAGCAGTCTGGAGGGATGGCACGGTGAGACAGGAGTCTGGAGGGATGGCACGGTGAGACAGGCGTCTGGGAGGGATGGCACGGTGAGACAGCAGTCTGGGAGGGACGGCACGGTGAGACAGGAGTCTGGGAGGGATGGCACGGTGAGACAGCAGTCTGGAGGGATGGCACGGTGAGACAGGAGTCTGGGAGGGATGGCACGGTGAGACAGCAGTCTGGAGGGATGGCACGGTGAGACAGCAGTCTGGGAGGGACGGCACGGTGAGACAGGAGTCTGGAGGGATGGCACGGTGAGACAGGCGTCTGGGAGGGATGGCACGGTGAGACAGCAGTCTGGGAGGGACGGCACGGTGAGACAGGAGTCTGGGAGGGATGGCACGGTGAGACAGGAGTCTGGGAGGGATGGCACGGTGAGACAGGAGTCTGTGAGCGATGGCACGGTGAGACAGCAGTCTGGGAGGGACGGCACGGTGAGACAGGAGTCTGGGAGGGATGGCACGGTGAGACAGGAGTCTGGGAGGGATGGCACGGTGAGACAGGAGTCTGGGAGGGATGGCACGATGAGACAGGAGTTTGGGAGGGACGGCACGGTTTGGGTAGAACAGAGATGCACATGTTGCAGCCCATCAGAGATCGTACTGTTGCTCATGCACACAGAAAAGGAAACAGTAGGTGGGCTCCTACTTTGTCAAAATAAGCTGTAACTGGACTTAATTTATTACTATGTCTTTATTACTACTCAAATCTACAAATAAAGTTGATCAAATGGATTACACTGTAATGTTTTTATTGTAAAGGAAACGAAAATATGCTATAGGCTGTCACGCCCTGACCTTAGAGATCCTTTTTATGTCTATATTTGGTCAGGGCGTGAGTTGGGGTGGGCATTCTATGTTTTTGTTCTATGTTGTCTATTTCTATGTGTTTGGCCGGGTGTGGTTCTCAATCAGAGGCAGCTGTCTATCGTTGTCTCTGATTGAGAACCATACTTAGGTAGTCTTTTCCCACCTGTGTTTTGTGGGTAGTTGTTTTCTGTTTTGTGTTTGCACCAGACAGGACTGTTTTGTTTGTTCCGTTTTGTTATTTTTTGTTCTAGTGTTCAGTGTTATTAAAAGTCATGAACACGTACCACGCTGCACCTTGGTCCTCTCCTTCTTTCTCAGACGAACGTCGTTACATAGGCCTACATTTTGTCTAGGGCTTTTTGTCACACCTGCTTCCGCTCCCCCTCCCTGGTGCTCGAGGGCGCCAGGCTGCCCATCAGTACGCACACCTGTCACCTTCTTTACGCGCATCAGTGCTTCATTGGACACACCTGTACTCCTTCACGTTTTGATTGCCTTCCCTATATCTGTCTGTTCCCCTGTTTCATGCCCGTGTCAGTATTATTGTCATTATGTTTTTCATGTCCAGACACTATTCTGTCGTCTTCAATCGTCTGTCCTTACAATTTTAGGCTGAAAGGTCAGGCAGTTCTAGGGCATCTATCATCTGTCATCTAGGGCATCTATCATCTGTCATCTAGGACATCTATCATCTGTCATCTAGGACATCTGTCATCTAGGGCATCTATCACATGTCATCTAGGGTATCTATCACATGTCATCTAGGGTATCTATCACATGTCATCTAGGGTATCTATCACATGTCATCTAGGGTATCTATCATATGTCATCTAGGGCATCTATCACATGTCATCTAGGGCATCTATCACATGTCATCTTGGGAATCTATCACATGTCATCTAGGGCATCTATCATATGTCATCTAGGGCATCTATCATATGTCATCTAGGGCATATATCACATGTCATCTAGGGCATCTATCACATGTCATCTAGGGCATCTATCACATGTCATCTAGGGCATCTATCATATGTCATCTAGGGCATCTATCATATGTCATCTAGGGCATCTATCACATGTCATCTAGGGCATCTATCACATGTCATCTAGGGCATCTGTCACATGTCATCTAGGGCATCTGTCACATGTCATCTAGGGCATCTATCACATGTCATCTAGGGCATCTATCACATGTCATCTAGGGCATCTATCATATGTCATCTAGGGCATCTATCACATGTCATCTAGGGCATCTATCACATGTCATCTAGGACATCTATCATATGTCATCTAGGGCATCTATCACATGCCATCTAGGGCATCTATCATATGTCATCTAGGGCATCTATCACATGTCATCTAGGGCATCTATCATATGTCATCTAGGGCATCTATCACATGTCATCTAGGGCATCTATCACATGTCATCTAGGGCATCTATCACATGTCATCTAGGGCATCTATCACATGTCATCTAGGGCATCTATCATATGTCATCTAGGGCATCTATCACATGTCATCTAGGGCATCTGTCACATGTCATCTAGGGCATCTATCACATGTCATCTAGGGCATCTATCACATGTCATCTAGGGCATCTATCATATGTCATCTAGGGCATCTATCACATGTCATCTAGGGCATCTATCACATGTCATCTAGGGCATCTATCACATGTCATCTAGGGCATCTATCATATGTCATCTAGGGCATCTGTCACATGTCATCTAGGGCATCTATCACATGTCATCTAGGGCATCTATCATATGTCATCTAGGGCATCTATCACATGTCATCTAGGGCATCTATCACATGTCATCTAGGGCATCTATCACATGTCATCTAGGGCATCTGTCACATGTCATCTAGGTCATCTGTCACATGTCATCACTTGCCAGTAGCTCATGGTTTTGATTACTTACACCCCATATTACTTCTTGGGCACATCTCAATGAGTGAAGATGACAAAGAACTAACTTCATCCATCTTCTCTAGCTGTCAGAAACATTGTAGAATACAACACATTTTTGTGTATGGGAGTCTGTAATAAATATAGACTTAGGGATGAGAGTAAGTAACTTATTCCTATACATGGAGGTGTGTAATTGGATATGAGTTCAATATTACATAATGAAAGAGGTTTTTGTTAGTCAGGTTGTTTTTTTTGCCATCCTGACACCAAAAACATTGCCTTGATGCCTTGTTATAACCCAACAATCAGATACTGTATTATTTATTTATGTATTTATTTAACCTTTTTTAACTAGGCAAGTCTACCATGATGTGTTTTCTTCTCCTAGACATCAATGAGTGCCTGATGAATGGGATCTGTAAGAAAGCTGAGTGTCTGAATACCAGAGGAAGCTACAGATGCACCTGTAAACCAGGCTACATGCTGGACCCTGCCAGGAGCCACTGTGTCTGTGAGTACTCCTACTGTCTGTTGCTATGACTGATGGCCTGTCTGTCATATGGTCTTTCCTTGGTGTGTGAAGTCTGTCTGATGAAGGCGTAAATGTTTTTTGGACAGCGGACAAGGCTGTGTCGGACCAAAGGGGGATGTGTTACCGCTCAGCATCAGCAGGGACCTGCTCTCTGCCCCTCACCCAGCACATCACCAAACAGATCTGCTGCTGCAGCCGTGTGGGCACGGCCTGGGGCACGGCCAGGGACACGGCCTGCGAGAGGTGCCCTCTGCCAGACACAGGTACCCACACACACAGATCCTACTTCTACCACTCTGTCTGTTGCGCTCTTTTTCTCTAGTAAATGTGGTGGAGATGGCCACTCCAACCTCGATGAACTGGTCAAATACTTTGATTACACTAGGTGAACATTTGTTGGCTGGGTTGGATTTGAAAGGTGGTATGAAATGTGTGATCGTAATGAAAGCATACGTGCTACTCAACACAACAGTCGTTCAGGCTTCACTCACCGTATTATACTGGCTGCCTCTGCCCGCCAGTCATGTAATGCAGTTCAAAGATAACCCAAAGTGTTTAATGTGGAATAAGCTCAAAACAACAGAACCTTCATATGTCAAAGCTGGATAATATTATAATAGTGGGAGTCAATCTTGTATCACACAGGTTCTTGGAGGGAAATGCCAGTAATAGTCCAGCTAGCAACCCCCCCCCCCCCCCCCCCCCAAAAAAAAGAGTCAAGCCAAATGAAACATGGAAAATGGTTTTCATCCTATTTTATACTTGCAGATTTTATCTTCAAAGTCAGAGAAAATAACATTATTTAGAGTGGTGCCTGTTTCGGTGAGTGATTCATGGAGGTTGTCACAGATCAGATATTTGAGAACCAGACCAGACCTCCATGGTGCTCTGCCAGACTAGTACTCTACTCTGTTGCTCTGTGTGCAGATATAGTCCACATACAGCCTGAGTACCCTGAGTCAGACACTGGCTGTTGTATGACCTGACAATCTGTCAGAGCCATGTTGAACACAGAGAATCCCAACTCATTATTAGTAGTCTGGTAATAGGAGCACGTTGACTTCACATCATGTCAGACTTAAGGCTCTGATGTGTATAGAGCCACAAACCCCCAGCTCCATCCGCATTATAGACATCAGTCAGGAGACTATCATCATATCCACGCTTCCTGCACTTAACCACAATGCTATCAGTATTAGAGATTCTCCGTCCTTTATAACATTCGCCTCTGTTCCAGAGGCCTCTGTTCCAGGTCAGACAGGGGACAATACTGTTTAACTGTAATAGATTTACCCCTGCTGAAGTCTGTTGGGCTCCAACACAAAGAGATGCAATCACCCTCCTTTTATCTCTTCAGTCAGTCTTCTACTGCCCAGAGTTCAAAGGTCAGATATGTTACATGATCCTCTACTTCCCCCTTGGCACTGCCCTGAGTGTCTGACACATCCAAATCCACCCTGTGATACCCTCTCTGACGGCTGTCACTGCCCTGGCAGCTCCCTCCCTGGCCATGGCTGAAACCCAATCGCCTTCACAGAGGAGAGACATGCTGGTATGGCATGCTGTACATAATGGTATTACACGGATGGCTTATGGTATTGCTGCGAACACCAGACAGAAATGCGATCCATAATTACTGTCTGGCAGCGTTTCATGTTAGCTCAGGAGCCCAAGGGGGGAATAAGGCCTTATGATGTTTTCTATGGTTCTTTGTTGCCCCTGTACGCCTGCAGATCATTTCAAGGAGATCTGTCCCGCTGGCCACGGCTACACATACTCGCGCTCCGATGTGCAGATCTCCCTGAGACAGCTGGAGGAAGAGGAGCTGAGGAGGACAGGTGTTTCCTGGGAGGCCCAGAATCCTAGCCACCCCCAACTGCCCCAGCAGCCAGCTCAGCCCCCGCAGCAGCTGCCCCACGTCCCACTGACCCCACAGATCCCACAATACCCACACCATCCACAGGAGATCCCCCAGACCCCACAGTACCCCCACCATCCACAGCACCCCCAAGAGCTCCCACAGCACTCCCACCATCCAGAGCAACCCCACCATCCAGAGCACCCCCAGACACCTCAGAACCCTCAGTACCCTCACACCGTACAACAACCCCGGTACCCTCTCCATCCAGACCCAGACACACAGCTTCCAGCTGAGGAGACCCACAGCCAGCCACAAGGTGAGAACAAGGATATTATTATACATACTTTGTGGCCTTTGTATCGACCACTGATAATAGTATTTCTACAACACACTGTACTAACATTGATTTAAAGTTGCAAGGTTACACAATGGAAACCCTTTTAGTAGACAAGGATAAAGTAGCTATTTACACAGATGAAAACATCAACAGGATGTTTTTTATCCACAAATAACACCTTTATCCTCATCTACTAAATAGGAAACAGTATTTGCTTCCTCTATCTGTCAGAATACACCTCCCTGAAGTGTTTGAGCAGAGGACTTAATCCACACAGGTCAAACATCTGCCACCTCTGGATCTTCTGTGAAACACTCTTCTGATTTGCAGTTATGAGATCATTTATCGCCATGGCCCGAGCAAAATGATTTATAGATTGTGTCTTAATTATCTAAGATATCTATTCTCCCTTCTTTATTCCATGGACTGTAGTGTACATTATTATCAGAGTCCAGGTCTTCTCCCTTAAGGGATAAATGTTTTATTAGAAACAAAGACCTTAAGATGGCGTCTAAACAGTAAAATGCCCGATGAGAACATAGATTGATATCTCAATGGTTATATGTGATAATGCAAACAGAATGTCAGCTTTCTCTACTGATAAAACGGCCTCTTCTCTGTCTCCTAACAGATGTGGAAATATTGAACACGGTGAGTTCCTCTTCTCCAAAAAAAGCACATGCTTTTGAAATGTTTATTGTAGAAAAAGCTTCCAGCATCTCTGTAAGACACATATGGTATTAAGTCTTTCCATACAACATATGAAGAATGTATTTGAGTTTGATGATTATAACGTGTATTATAACCCAATTATAACCTATTCTTGCTTTTTCCACAGTCTCCTGTTGCGACAGACTCACCATTGAAGTACTCCGGTAATTTATCTAATTTCCAATTCATCAAAGAACCTTGTCACAATGGTGTCTATTCATATTCATAACTCATGATCCCGGTTTCAGCCTGTAATTTACTGTGGTGTTTTTACACAGAGGTCCTGTAGATCATGGTGCATTGATAAAGCAAATGAGCACACCAGAGAAAACAGAGGTTTTACCATGCAGTAAGGCACGTGGGGTCCTGATCCATTTTCTATGAATCACTCACACACAGCACACAGCAGAGGCAGCCTGCGCCGGTACTCCACTGCCAATGACATTGATAAAGTATATAGGTTGAGTTGATCTATGAGTCCCGCTGATGTCTTTTATTGTGCTTTTTTTAGCAAGCAGAAAGGGCATATTTCATCTTTACATCCCTGCCATGCTACCGTAGGATGACCTGAGGATGACCTGAGTGATTGTCATGACATTGCCGGTTGGAAAAGCAGATACTATATCAGTGTCTCTCTCTCTCTCTTTCCCTCTCCCTCCCTCTCTCTCCGTCTCTCTCCCTCCCCCCAACTCTCTCCAGTAGATGTGGTAGAGAAAGTCACTCCTGACTCTCCCATCAACCTGGGGCCTGAGTCTGATGGCCAGCGTACAGCCTCCATCATCGTGGCCACTCAGGTCACAGGTGAGAGTCATGGTCACAGTACACTGCATGGCCACGCCACTTCAATGAAATTACGTTGAACCAACATGGAATAGATGTTGAATTGACATCACTGTGCCTTCGACATCCACTGATGTTACGTTAGTAACAGTACATTAAGAGATGCAGTTTTATTTTGATTTGATGGGGTGATGGTCAGAAGAACAGTCTACTCATAATTCTCCCCAATAACTATTTAAATGATGACTTGCAAGTTAACTTTATTCTTTCTAGATACAGATGGGATTTCTCAATTAATTTGTGAGTTGTGTCCAACAGGCCTGTTTGATAGACATTTCTGAGAGCTGACCTGTAGTTTAGCAAGGGGAAGCAGAGCATGTGTTGTCCTCTTAGTGGACCCTCTCCTCCAAGCCAACTTGGCTTCAGGCTTCCGAGTAGCACAGAGGGTGAGAAGGGCGAGAAACCAGATAGTGTGCCTTTTGGAAGAGATAAATGGACTGGACAGCTGCCAGGCGCTGGGCCTGCATGAAAAGAAGAGAGAGAAGACTGTGTGTTTGTGTGTGAGTGACTCGCGGTCATCCTATGGAGAGGGTCAGAGCTCTGAGCCAAACCCAGTAGCCCACCCTCAGCTTGTGCTTACAATAACCACTTTGGACTGAAACAAACAACCGACAAGTCCAATGACAGGCTTAACAGTGCTTTGCCCTTCTTCTCGTCCTGACCCTTAATGCGCGCCCCCTGTTACAACACTACACCAACCTGTCCTCCCATCCAAGGCTCCACCATAAAACAGCCTGAACGTTTCCATGGAGAATAACATGTGGTGGACGAGTTCATTTTCTTTTCAGTAGATCGTGTTTAGGAAGAGTTGTGTACAAAGGGTTACCCAATAGGATCGGACGAACACGGCATGTCTATGTACTGAGGTATTGTATTGAATGTTCACACAGGTTACTCAGTGTCAGTATCTTCTCACAGATATTGACAAGTGCGCCATCACTCCAACCATATGTGGCCATGGGCTGTGCGTGCCAGTGCAGACAGGCTACACCTGCTACTGTGACCCCGGCTACAAGCTGAACGCGCTCCAGACCAACTGCATTGGTAAGACGGGAAGAGGCGGGCGGGTAAAGGGGGCTTCTCCGAGGGTTCTGTCAGCTCTCCATATCATTGTCTCAACACGAGCTTCGCTGTTCACACCACATACTATACAAGCACAGAGGCCTTGAGAAATCAAGAGCCAAGTGAAAGCAATCCCTGTGTTTATGTTGACCCGTTATGCGATGCCTGACAACACGGTCGGAGTGATCCAGAGAGCTGCCATGGAGCTTTAATCTGTTACCTCATTCTGCAGTCGCCGTCCAAGCCCTGCTCTGGGCCATCACGGAGGAATGCCTGCACTCAACTGCACTGTGGAGGGGCTCCAGAGTGAAGGGTTGGAAAGTGCAAGGTCTTCAGTGGTGAAATGTAACTGAAATGTAACACTCTGGCCTCTCCTCCCACTTTCTCTCTCTCTCTCTCTCTCTCTCGCTCATTCTTTCTCTCCAGATGTGAATGAGTGTGAGGAAGACCCTTGTGGAGGGAAGGGCCGTTGTGTGAACACCTTTGGCTCCTACACTTGCCACTGCTACAGAGGCTACAACCAGGTCATCACCCAGAACAGGAAGTTCTGCCATGGTAAGAGGAGGAGGCAAAGCATGCTGGGTGCTGTAGTCTTAGCTGTAGTTTTCCTGCTCTCATACCAGAATAGAACTGGTAAGGACAAATTCAGACAAGCAATGTTCCTCTAATGAGCCAGATTTGTATAACAAGTCTTCTTTGTTACTCTGACTTGTTCGGGTGATTTTGTGCAGATATAAATGAGTGTGACATGGCCAACAAGTGCCAGGATGGGGACTGTCTCAACACAGAGGGATCTTACACCTGTGAATGCAAGAGTGGCTACGCCAAGTCCTGGAGGGGACAGTGTGAAGGTGAGTCCAGCACAGAGACAGATAGGCTTAACACTGAACTAACAGAACATCACACTGCAGCTTGGCCTGCGGTGTTTATTGACTGCCCTGGGTTCATATCCAATCCAGCCACAGAACAGCCATTGTTGTTTTTTCCTTAGTTCTGAGCCAATGTAGAGACTTTAAATTGGAGGCCGTACCAGAAGGAGGCTGTGTGCATGGGTATTGGTCTGTGTGTGTGTAAATGCAGACTGGATCCATCTAATCGAAGGCTTGTTTTAATGGTATTTCCTCACCTCCCCTCTCCCTCCCCTGTTCCCTGGCCAGATGTGGATGAGTGCCAGGACCCCCGCTCATGCCCCAGTGGAAGGTGTGTCAACGCCCCAGGCTCTTTCCAGTGCCAGGCTTGTGGCCCCGGGTTCAAGGCTGCCAGAGGGAGATGTCTGGGTAAGAGTGGCCTCCAAAGGCCACGCCTGGAAATGAACTGGGTTTCCCTCTTAAACTTCTTTATGATTGGATAATATTCCCCCAGCCTGCCTGGCACACTTTACGTGAGCAAAGCTTGCTGTTGGTAACACCAGAAATGACCAATAAGACGTCATCAGTGCAACAGTGAATGGTCTTAAGGACGTGTTGACAGGCCTGATACTCCACAGTTCGACATCAAATTGGATACAGCTGAATTAGATTTTTCACTTGTGTTTTAGCTCAAAAGTCTGGAGTCATTGAGGATTCTAGAAAAATTATCTCAGGGCTTGAGTGAGTGACTCCTAGACTAGGTCCTCTACTCTCTCACGTTTTAATCGTTTCTTTTCCCCCCCCCTTCAAATACAAACTTATACATATAACAACAACTTACAGACACACACAAACAATGACTACATCTTATCTGCCCAGACCCGCATGCTCACTCCCCCATCCCTCATTATTGTTTGCCACTTGGCCTTAAATTTTAGCAATTCGTTTTTTCTCGGTCGCCCATGGTATTTCAAAATTACAATAATAAATCATTAGATTTTTTCCATTGCGTCAATGATGGCAGATTGATTGACTTCCAAGATTTTAGTATACGTTTTTTCAAGATGAGTGATGAGAAGAAAATCATCCTGCCCATTGGGTCTCACTACACCCCCATATGCCATGTGTTGAAATATGCAGACAGATGGATTCAAAATAAGTTTACATTGTAATACAGTACTTCTGACAGCCAACTTTCTAGCTCTGCCCACAACTTCCAAGACTTTATAGCATTCCAAGAAACCATGGATTATTGAGTCATTATTAGTTTTACACTTGAGACATGACTCTGCCTGTAGAATTTGTGAATTTCGTCTCTTGTATAAAAAATTCTAAACATTATTTTATACTGGATTAGGCATAAATGAACTGTAATTTCATTAGTTGTGCTCCAACTTTCCCTCCATCTTGTGCCAACATCAGTTATTTTTAAGTCTTGGTTCCAACAGTTTATATTTTTTTCTAAGAGATTGTCAGTTGGATAGGCTCTCTGCAAGGTTTTATATATCTTACCTATCATATGAATATACTTTTCTTACTCAAATAAGATTCCCTCAAGGCTGCTCTGATGTCCAAAAGTGATATGCAACTTTTAAATTAAAACGATCTACATTGGTCAGTCCAAAATTAATTTTTAATTCTGCCATGGAAATACATGTATTTCCTGTTACCAAGTAATTTATGGTTTCTATGCCTTTAGTATTCCATGTGGACCAATTCATTGGTAAATTCTGAAACGCTATCAAAGGATTGTTTCATAAGGTTGTGTTTTTAGGGAGTGATATTGGTTGTAGAATACGGTTCTTGTAGAATCCGTTTCATTGTCTTCCATATTGTTGTAGTGTTCTTAACTCTGAAGTTGATCATGTTCTTAGCTTTATCCTTTGAAAGTAGACACGACTGAAATAGATTTTTCACTTGTGTCTTAGCTCAAAAGGCTGGAGTCACTGAGGATTCTAGAAAACGTATTTCATGCTGTAATCCTCTTTTTAAAAGGCTTAATATTGGATGTTGTATTTTCAGGGGACTGCCACATCACCCCAACCACAGGGCAGAGTAGCAGTAGAGGCTTGGTGGGGCTTGAGTGATGGCAGTGAGTTAGTTACTCCTAGGCTAGGTCCTCCACTCTCTCACTCTTTCCCTTCCAGTGGCTCCATTATTTGTGTAATATCTGCCCCTCCTGCTCTCCCCACCTATCCCTAGCCCCCGGGGCCAGACCCATATTGTTTAAACACATCGCCTTGTTATTGCTGATCTTTTCATATCATCTGCTGCTGTAAAAGATTGTTTATAATACTTCATTTTGGGAGAGTCAAAATATTTTCCCTTGGCCACAGCCTTAAACAAACAGCCTATTCTTTTTTGAATGGCTCTGGCCACTGCAGTGGAGTCCAGCAGGGCTAGGTCTTTAATACGGGTGCAGGACTGGAGTGAGGACTGAGATATATGGAGGGGTCAATATTACCCCACTGTTAAAATGCCCTGTCAGACAAACAGGGCTGTGGTTAGTCACCTATAGCCCTGCCTCTGTTACACTATAACACCTCTATGAGGGTTTATACAGCTCCAATACACAGTCCATGACACACTATACAAGGTCTGTAGCATGCTGAAGGAGCCAACAACACAGCGTAGCAACACAGCGTAGCAACCCCCCTAACCTTGAGGTGCTCATGTTACATAAGAGGCACTCCTGGCTGGTATTGCGTCATCTTCTCCCTCTCGTCACTACCACCCCCACTCATCCAGAAAAGGGTTGAATATTTGAGCTTCTGAGGTGATTCATTTGTCAAATTCAAGTTCTCCCAGTCAGTGGTGTAAAGTACTTAAGTAAAAATATTTTAAAGTACTACTTAAGTCATTTTTTGGGGTATCTGCACTTTACTTTTTTTTACTAAAATTGTGCAATCGGGTTTGCTTAATATAAGGAATTTTAAATTATTTGTACTTTTACTTTTACTTTTGATACTTAAGTATATTTTAGCAACTACATTTACTATTGATCCTTAAGTATATTTAAAACCAAATACTTTTAGACTTTTACTCAAGTAGAATTTAACTGGGTGACTTTCACTTTTACTTCATTTTCTATTAATATTAAGGTATCTTTTAATCAAGTATGAAAATTGAGTACTTTTCCCACCACTGCTTCCAGTCTGAACTCACATGTGAAAGGTGAACGTAATGTTCAGGCAGTTTTTGACATTTCTAAAATGTCTTGCCAATGATTCCTATGACTAAACAAGGCTGGAGCTTACCTCATGGGTTCTTTGATGACTTCAATCTGATTACTTTCCCTTCAAAGAAAGTACTACATTAGCTCCACTGTTGTCTGCTAAGAGGTCTTTAAACACATACAATCAATCCTCTCATAGCGTTCTATGTTATGATGTGGAGTATGACTAGCTGCTGAGAGGCACTTCCTCTGGAAATGAGGTGGAACACAGGAGTTAAATAAACCCCCACTAACAGGACCAGCAACAGGCTAATATCCACATGGTGAAGGAACTCAACTAAACCAGGGACCATGTATGCAAGCAGCAAGTGTGTTCCCCGTGTTTGTTTCCAGCATCTGCCTTAGTCAATTGCCCGTACACTCTTTACACTCTTAGAAAACCTAAAAGGGTTCTTCGGCTGTCCCCATAGGAGAACCCTTTTTGGTGCCAGGTAGAACCCTTTTGAGTTCTATCTAGAACCCTTTCCACAGAGAGTTCTTCATGGATCCCAAAAAGTTTAACCTGGAACCAAAAATGGTTCTCTTATGGGGACAGAACTAAAAAACCCTTATGGAATCCTTTTTTCTAAGAGCGTAGGGCAGTAGTTGTAATCCAATTGGATAAGCCTAATTGGTTGTGCGATAGAGAGAACAGCTCCAGTCCCATGTCAGGCTTATCGTAGAGGACTGAGAGATGCCAGGAGATTGCAGAAACAAAGTTTTGGGCCGTACTGACAGACGTCTGGCTAGAGCCACCGCAGGCGAGGCAAGGCACACACAAAGCCCTGCCTGTGTTCCAATGGATGTTTTCAGTGCTGTAGCCGTCTGTTTCTACTGTCTCATTCACCTCACATTAAAGCTGCCTGCACAGCTGTGTGGAGAGAGTTCAACTCTGCCCACTCAAACATCTCCATGCTCGATCCACACACGAGAGAGCTGTCTGGCACATGCTTAGATCCATGAAATACAGTTTTTGTTTTACACCTTTTGGAGTCTACTTTAAAACAATGTTTTTGCATGATTGTTTCTACAAAAATAAATTGTTTCTGCCGTTATCCTGTGTATTGACTTAGAGCATGCAGGGGAAAAGTGTAAGGCAGGGCAATAGATAACTGTAACGGCTGTCAATGTCGTTCTCCTCCTCAGACGAGGAGGAGCATGGATCGGACCAAGATGCGGAGTAGGAGGTATTCATGATTTTAATGGCAAACCGACAAACACTACAAATTAACAAAACAACAAACGTGACTAACCTGCAACAGTCCTGTGTGGCCCAAACGCTAACACAGGAAACAAACACCCACAAAACACCAGTGAAACCCTGGCTGCCTTAGTATGACTCTCAATCAGAGACAAACGACACACACCTGTCTCTAATTGAGAATCATACCAGGCCGAACACAAAACCCCACATAGAAATAGAAAACATAGACTGCCCACCCAACACTCACGCCCTGACCAATAAAGACATATAAAACAAGAGAAAACAGGTCAGGAACGTGATAATAACGACAAACATCCACGGTAACAGTGTATTCCTACTAATCATGTCATGGGTTGTGGGTGTTTTTGATACCTGTCATGGTGACCTTAATGTTAGTGACCTGTCTCGCCCTCAGACGTAAACGAGTGTTTGGACCAATCGGTGTGCTTCCATGGTAGGTGTGTCAACTCCGAGGGCTCTTACAGCTGTAACTGTTACCAAGGATACCAGGCCTCTTTGGACAACAACAGTTGTCAAGGTACTTGTTTGTGAAAACAGTCACACATCATACATTTTCCAGGTTTGGTCTTAAAGTAACAGTTCTCTGAAGGGGCAATAGTGCTACTGAAGAAGCCTTAGAGGTCCAGGGGCTTTCAATAAATGTTGTTAACAGTGAGGAGCAGTGGTGGTTTAACGAGGTCCTCCTCCATACTGTTTTTTCTCCAGATATGGATGAGTGTCTGCTCCCTGGTGCCTGCCTCCATGGCAGGTGTGTCAATCTGGATGGCTCCCACAGGTGCAGCTGTAACCCTGGTTACCAAACCACTCCTGACAGCAGGGCCTGTGAAGGTCTGTAAAGGATTAGATGTGTGGAATATGACTCTTCACGGTATAACGCTGTTCTCTTTGAGCCCTGAGCTCTCTGTGGCTTTTTTAATGCCTCATCATTGTTTTATTAGATGTCGATGAGTGTGCTACTCCTAATGTGTGCCCCGGGGGAATTTGCACTAACACCGAAGGTTCCTACTCATGCAAGAACTGCAGCCCGGGATTCCAGCGATCAGCGGATAAACAGAGATGTGAAGGTACTGTATGTAACCTGTACAACCTTTAGTGTTTCTGTCAATGACTACCATGTCAGACAGTGTGTAGCAACTTACTGTACATTCTTCATGGTAATCCGTGTCTTTGTTCCAGATGTGGATGAGTGCTCCCAAGCAGACATGTGTCTTGGAGGGGTATGTGCCAACACAGAGGGCTCCTTCACCTGCACCAGCTGTAAAGATGGATACAGGGTTTCCCAGGACAGGCAGAGGTGTGAGGGTGAGTCCAGCCAAAGCCTTCCCCAGCTGGCATATTCACCCACGTCTTCTAAGACTTTCCCTTTGTGTGTATCAATAGTAAATCTTGTCTGTGCTGGTCTGCGTGTCTCCTCCAGATATTGATGAGTGCCAGTCTGGGTCTGTGTGTGCTAACGGAATCTGTCTGAACGCTGAGGGCTCCTACTCCTGCATCACCTGTCCCTCAGGCTACAGCGTCTCCCTTGATGGAGAGCTCTGTGAAGGTTTGTCCATCCTCCCTGATACCACATCTAATGGTCTGTCCTGAAGGAGTTGTATGTTACTGACCAGTCTGAGTTTGTTTGTTACTTATTGGAACAGATATTGATGAGTGTGTGCTGCCCACTACGTGCCCCAAGGGAACATGCACCAACACAGAGGGTTCTTTCATCTGCACCACCTGCAGGCCAGGCTACAGAGTGACTGAGGATGGGCTGGAGTGTGAAGGTGTGTTACGTTATGCTGTGTAAGGATGTAAGGTTCTGCCCTCGGCCCTGCGTGTGTCAGATGTAAGAGAGTGTGCCAGGTTATGACCCACTGGGCCCTGTGTGAGTCAAGCCAGGCCTCTCTCTCACACGTTGCCTGTGTTAACAGCAGGCTCAGGTTGTCTGTAAATGGCATCAGGTGTGACGACTTGGACACAAAGCCCCTCTCCTGAGCTAAAGATCCCAAAATACTCCTTCCAGACATCACATCATAACTGGGTCCTGGATCCCTCTCCCTCTGGCACCATGTGTTCAAAAGAATGAGCCATAGGCCTCAAATAAAACAGTGAAGTCAGCCAGTCTCACTGATAGATCAGCTGGAGAGATAGATGTGTTGACAGTGGAACTTTATGCCATATCATTTATAAACTGATCAAAATTATTACATTAAATGATAAATGAAAACACTGTCATGTTTTCTACCAGGCTTGCTGTCCTCTGCTACAGCTCAGGGATGTAGTTAACAGGGCTTCTCTCTGTCCTGTTGTTCAGATGTGGATGAGTGCTTGGTGGCTAACGTGTGCCCAGGCCAGCTGTGTAGGAACAGTCCTGGATCCTTCTCCTGCAGGAGCTGTGGGACTGGCTTTACCCTGTCTGAGGATGGCTCCCACTGCATGGGTAAGACTGCCTAACTAACCTCTGGAAAACACTCACCCCCACCCTCCCCTTCTTCTCCCCAAGAGGAAGACTACAGATCCATTCCGATATTATTCAATGTTATTTCATGGAAGGGTGGATCGAGACTAGGAAGAAGATCTCCTTTTTGAAATGTTTTGCTCTGGGAAAATCCTGAAAACAAGTTCAATTCAGATTTTGATTGGGTTTTAATGGATGTCTCCGTGCCAGGAAAAGATTAACGGCCTAATTTGAAATTAAACCGACCTCTGCCCTGCTCGTATGTAGTCAGCACACACTGTGGAACTCCTCTTTTGACCCACAGGCAAACGGAGCCATTTCAATCACTTAACAATGGACTGCACTATTTTCCCAATATTAAATATAATCTGTATCAGAGCAAGGAATTTCCAATGATCACATAACAGAGAGCCAGGGAGTGTTTGTTGATACAGTAATTATACCCCACCTGTAATAGCTTGCTGTTTTGGAATTGATGCCTGTCCTGCATACTTAGCCTATCTCTCCACCCTTTTTAATAAAGCACTGTCAGTGCAAGCTAATAAAGGAGGCTTTGCTTACTGTATGTGCAGACTGACTCCTTACATTCAGCCATTAGTCATGTTATCAGGCCAGAGACTCCTAGAACTGATGGGCTAGATCTCACCTCACTCATGTTATGATGCTCTCTCTGTCAATCTCTCTCCTTCTCTCTCTCTCCTTCAGACATAAACGAGTGCCTGTCCACAGGGGTCTGTCCCATGGGCGTTTGCAACAACACAGAGGGTTCTTACTCCTGTATGACCTGTGACCTTGGCTACACGCTGGCGCCCAATAAGCTCTCCTGTGAAGGTACACATTTTTTTACTGGGGACTAAACACTAATGTCCCTTCCCTCATGCTGGAAGTTCTCCTCTTATGCTGATGATTTATTTACAGTCAGTCACAGCTCTGCATGGTAGACCAGCACTGGCAGGTGTCATATGAGTCGTCATAATTCCCTGAAGTCATTTCTGAAAATGATGCATATTCTTGTGGGAGGTTGTGACACTTTCCTCCAAATTTTGGCTGCATTATTTGGAGGATAAACTGAGAACCCACTTGGATTAATAGCCAATGATCTGCCATCTGTGGTGTGAATGTGTCACGCTACATTAGACTGTATGGTATGTGTGTTTCCCCTCCGTGTCCCCTCCCCGGCAGACATCAATGAGTGTGAGGACAGCGGTCTGTGTCTGGGAGGACAGTGCACCAACAGCCCCGGCTCCTACAGCTGCTCCTGTCCCCCGGGTCTGGAGCTGGTGGATGGGACGTCCTGCAGAGGTACACACACAAACACATCAAAAGCGGAATTCTAGGATTCCACGGCCAACACAACCACAGAGACAGGTACAGTGCCTTCAGAAAGTATTCATACCATTTACATTTACGTCATTTAGCAGACGCTCTTATCCAGAGCGACTTACAAGTGCATACATTCATACTTATTTTTTTGTTGTTTATTTTATTTTTTATTTTTTATTTTTTGTACTGGCCCCCCGTGGGAATCGAACCCACAACCCTGGCGTTGCAAGCGCCATGCTCTACCAACTGAGCCACACGGGGCCCTTGACTTATTCAATTTTTTTGTGTTACAGTCTGAATTCACAGTGGATTACATTCTTTTAAATTCACCCATCTGCACACAATATTCCATAATGACAAAGTGAAAACATGTTTTTAGAAATGTTGGCAAATTTATTGATAATGAAGTACAGAAATCTTATTTACATAAGTATTCACACTCCTTTGCTATTACACTCCAAATTAAGCTCAGGTACATCCAATTTCCTTTTATCATCCTTGGGATTTCACTACAACTTGTTTGGAGTCCACCTGTGGCCAAATAAATTGTTTGGACATGATTTAGAAAGAAATACACCTGTCTATAAGGTCCCACAGTTGACAGTGCATGTCAGAGCAGAAATAGTACCATGAACTCCAAGGAACTGTCCGTAGATCTCCGAGGTAGAATTGTGATGAGGCATATATCTGGGTAAGGATATACATCAATTTCTAGAGTGTTGAAAGTTTTTTAAAGCGCACCGTGGTCTCCATCATTGGCAAATTAAAAAATATGGAACTACCAAGACTCTGCCTAGAGCTGGCCACCCAAACTGAACAAGAAGGACCCTGGTCAGGGAGGTGACCAAGAACCCAATGACCACTCTGACAGAACTACAGAGTTCCTTGAGATGGGAGAACCTGCCAGAAGGACAAGTCTCTACAGCACTTTACCAATCTGGGCTTTATGAGAGAGTGGCCAGACAGCATCAGGGACTGGGAGACTGGTAAGTATAGAGGGAACAATGAATGGAGCCAAATACAGACAAATCTTTGACGAGAACCTGCTTCAGAGTGCAAACGACCTTAGACTGGGGCGAAGATTTAAGTTCCAACAGGACAATGAGCCAAAGCATACAGCCAAAGCAATGCTGGAATGGCTTCAGAACAAGAATGTGAAAGTCCTTGAGTGGCCCAACCAAAGCCCAGACTTGAATCCGTTTTGAAAATCGGTGGAAAGACTTGAAGATTGCTCTTCACCGCCGCTCCCCATCGAACTTAACAGAACTTGAGAAACTCTGCAAGGAAGAATGGGAGAAAATCCCCAAATCCACAAGTGCAATGCTGATAGACATACCCAAGGTGACTCGGAGCTGTAATCACCCCCAAAGGTGCTTCTACAAAGTATTGACTCAGATGTATGAATACTTATGTAAATGTGACATTTCTATATTTCATTTAATAAATTAGCAAAAATGTCTAAACATTTTCTCACTTTGTCATTATGAGGTATTGTGTAGACGGGTGAATTCAGGCTGTAGCACAACAAAATGTGGAATAAGCCAAGGGGTATGAATACTTTCTGAAGGCACTGTAAGTACAATGAAAAGGCTCTTTATTGCTGATCTTAAATAGCATTAGTTGATTGTTTCTGTTTTAAACTAAGCGGCCAGTTAAACGTTTAAGCAGGCTAGGAGGACTGCGGTATAGCCTGAATTTAACATTGAGCCCAGAGGAAAAACTAACAGCTGCAGAGTTACTTCACTCACACAGAGCATTGGTTTACGTTCGTGCAGGGTTGCCCACCGTACGTGGCTTCATTGCGGGATGTGGCATCGGCGTTGAAACTGTGTTCCCCAACAACTCTGGTGGGGAACCTAAGTACTGTACACAGTGGCTGTGTACAGTACTTAGGCTGCACTCACATACTGGAATAAACACTTTCCTTTAGATGGTGCTATTGTGAGCGTTGTACAAGTCCACTCTCTGTAGTCGAAAGCTGGATGGCAGGCTCTCCCTGCTGCGCCAGGCGTGTCCCCCATGTCTGTAACATTCAATTAGAGCATGTACTGACCTACAGCTTGGAATCACACACACTAGGCAAAAGCACTTTACTTTAGTGTTCTAGAGAGTGTTGTAATGTAGTCGTTTTCTCCCAGGCGATCAGTGGAGAAAGACAGTGGTGGAGGTGCAGCGAGAAGTCAGAGTGGAGAGGTTCCAAGTCCAATGGCGTGCTGAAGGTAAGCCTCCATTTACTGTTGCCTCTAGTTCTGGGGCGTGTTTAGCAATTAGTTCGGAGAGGGAGGACGTGATAGGGATTGACAACAGCTGTCTCATGGTCAGTATAGTCCATGCCAATCTGTAGAATCACAGCACAACCTGTGAAGAAACTAAATAGTTCATGCAATTCAATTTCACACGTGAGAATAGCAAACGTAAATAACACAGCACACTTGAGTGAAAGGCACTCATAAAATAGGGGATGCTAGCAAAATATGACATGCTGATAAGTAATATAATACATATGCTGATAATATAAAGTATACTGAACAAAAATATAAATGCAACAATTTCAAAGATTTTACTGAGTTACAGTTCATATAAGGAAATCAGTCAATTGAAATGTATTAGGCCCTAATCTATGGATTTCACATGACTGGGAATACAGATATGCTTCTGCTGGTCACAGATACCTTAAATAAAAAAAGGTTGGGGCATGGATCTGAAAACCAGTTAGTATCCGGTGTGACCACCATTTGCCTCATGCAGCATGACAGACACATATCCTTCGCATAGAGTTGATCAGGCTGTTGATTGTGGCGTGTGGAATGTTGTCCCACTCCTCTTCAATGGCTGTGAGAAGTTGCTGGATGTTGGCGGGAACTGGAACACGCTGTTGTACACGTCGATCCAGAGCATCCCAAACATGCTCAATGGGTGAATGTCTGGTATGTAAGCCATGGAAGAACTGGGACATTTTCAGTTTCAAGGAATTGTGTACAGATCCTTGCGACATGGGACCATGCATTATCATGCTGAAACATGAGGTGATAGCAGCGGATGAATGCCACTACATTGGACCTCAGGATCTCGTCATTTCCATTGATAAAATATTGTGTTCGTTGTCCGTAGCTTATGCCTGCCCATACTATAACCCCACCTCCACCATGGGGCACTCTGTTACAACGTTGACATCAGTAGACCACTCGCACACATGACACCATACACATGGTCTGCGGTTGAGAGTCCTGTTGGACGTACTGCCAAATTCTCTAAAATGACGTTGGTGGCAGCTTATGGTAGAGAAATGAAATTCTCTGGCAACATCTCTGGTGAACATTCCTGCAGTCAGCATGCCAATTGTACGCTCCTTAAAAACTTGAGACATCTGTGGCACTGTGTTTGGTGACAAAACTGCACATTTTAGAGTGGCCTTTTATTGTCCCCAGTACAAGGTGCACCTGTGTCATGACCATGCTGTTTAATCAGCTTCTTGATATGCCACGCTTTTCAGGTAGATGGATTATCTTGGCAAAGGAGAAATGCTCACTAACAGGGATGTAAAGACATTTGTGCACAAAATTTGAGATAAATAAGCTTTTTGTACGTATGGAAAATGTAGGGGATCTTTTATTTCAGCTCATGAAACATGGGACCAACACTTTACATGTTGCGTTAATATTCAGCAAGAGTCCGTATCATTTGTGACACACCCACCCTCTCTCTGGGGATGTCCTTAGTGTGTATCAGTCATGTGGATTTGGAGGAAATGGGACAGTTAAATCTCCTGTTCAGCTGTGGATGAGTGTCAGTCTAGGGTGATCAGTGGAGAAGCGGACTGTCTGAACACAGATGGTTCCTACCTCTGCATCTCTCCCTATGGATGCACCACTGAGGGAAACGGCTGCCAAGGTGAGCGAGAACAACCTATAATGCTAGGATTATAACTAACTACCAACTGGTTTGAATACATTACCACAATTAGCACAAGCCACAAGTTCCTCCTGTCTGGGTAAGGACAGACATTGCATGCAGAGGGCAGCTTGTACACCCTGACCCTGTCTCTCTCTGGGCTGGCCCCTTTCCCCCTTGCTCTCCCCACAGCTCCAGCTCTGGGGTGCCTAGGTGTCCACTGGTTCCCCAGGCCAGTTAGGCAGCAGGGATCAAACCCAGCCATTTTTTCTAATAGGCTATTGCCAGACATCAACAGTCTCACTGCTCCTCCTCTTTCACCTCCAATTGACCAGGTTTGATGTCATTCCAGCCGTACCCATTGCCCTGGTCACACCAGAGAGAGAAATGCTGCTCCTGACTGTTGGCCAGAGCGCTAGCTAGCCTTTCACTGGAACTTTCTGGAGCATTAGCTGTCAAAATACAGAGGAATGGAGCACTCTGGAAGAATCAATATGAAAGGAATGTAACTCCGGCTAAATGTCTGAGCTGCATATTATTGATTCTGGCCTGTTTTACTGCTGAGAGGTATCTAGCATTAGCTTAACCTGGATGACAAATCATTGGGCAGTACACTGAATATGTTATCGCTGTGAAGCAGGCAAGCATGTAGCAGGGCCACTTTCTGGGGGTGGAAGATCCTGGAGGGGGCTATAGTGGGTGAGGGGCCCATGGTGCGAGGTGACGAACTCTTCTAGGCCATACGTACCCGGCAGGCTAGTCAGCCCCTCCCCAATGCCCTGTGATGATGGCTGGGCTTTCCCTTCAGTCCGCTGGGCTGTGGCCATATACAGTAGCACCAGACATCATCCACAATAGTGAGCAAGGCAGGTCCAACCTGCACTCCCCTGGCCCTCTGCCACAGCAAATATTATCCTATAAATCAGAGGCTGGGTATATTTATGTCGTCTGCCATTGTGTGTGCAGTGCTGACTCAATGAAAGCCAGGCCTCTCTGCCATGGGCCCTGCAGGGAGAGGAGAGGGGGTGCATGGGAAGGAGAGGGTCAGGTGAGCCCGAGTGGTTGGCCTTCTGTTTGGATCACAGGTGAACTGGCTGGATGGCTTGCTGCTTACAGGACTATGGGCGCTGGTACTGTCTGGGACATAACCATAGACAGTGGAATAACCTCAGTAAATCATAAAGATGAACTACTAATCACTAGTCAATCTAGTATAACCTGCCATACAGCTCTGTTTTAGATAAATCATTGCTGTAAATGTTTGTTATCGAATCACATGGCTATTAAACCGGAACATAAATTGGGGTGCTGTCCCATGCTGTTTTCAGACTGTTTTGTTCCCTTTACCTCTACATGTGTTTACTGTCTACATTGAAAAATTTGTCTCATTATCAGCCCTTGGCAAAATATGTTTTATTTTTGTTGCTTTTCTGCCTTGACCCCACTTATTAGGCTATTCAGTCCAAATACCTTGTAAGTTGTGTTGTAATGTGGCAATTACACCAATCTATATTTAATCAAGCATATAGCCATCATTATATAGCTAGGGTATATAGCTAGGGACCAATAGCTAGGGTACATACTGTTTTCATATTTTCTGTTTGCCAGTACCATAAAGTGTTCCAAATGGACAATGTATCTTATGCTCAGACAAGCCCTTGATTGCAGACATGTATTATTTTCTTCATGTTAAGAGAGAATGAGATTCTCGTGGCTGACTGATTCATAGTACACCAAAGAAGAAAATACGCCATGACTTTCATAAACAAAGAACACTTTCTTTCACACTTTCCTCTCTTCTTATCTCCATTTTTCTCTCTCTGTCTCGCTCTCTCTGTGTGTTTCTCTGTCTGTTTCTCTCTGTGTCTGTGTCTCTGTCTTTCTGTGTCTGTCTGTCTCTGACTGTCTTTCTCTCCCCCCTCTCCTGCTCCTCCTCTCTCCCTCCAGATGTTAATGAGTGCAGTAAGGACGGTGTGTGCTCCCATGGCCAGTGTCTCAACACAGATGGCTCCTACCTCTGCCTGTGTGAGGCTGGCTTCAAGTACTCTGCAGACACAGCTGACTGTGAGGGTAAGAACACTCTACCAACTTCATAACTCCCTCACTCTACCCACAATCCACTGCTTCTGCCCCAGCTGAAACACAGTGTTTTCACAAAATTTCAGAAGAGTTAATAGAACATTCCGGTCCCTTTAGACCAGAGTCCGCCGTTTGTGAAACGTTTTTGTAATGATTGATTATGTAGCTGTAGTCTATGCAGTGTCAATGGTGACATTCCCTAAGTGAGAGTTCAACTATGGCTCAGAGGCTTTCCTCTGGGTGTAGTCTTGCGTAAGGGAGCTCCCTGTGGCTGGAGCTCTGCTCCCCATCTTCCCTTGGGGAGTATGAATTACCCCATTGTGGGATGGAGGTGTTTCTCCCTCTGGAACGTGTCCCTTTGCTTCTTCACAAGTTCTTCAGTTCCTGTGCAAATATTGTTCTTGGCCATGCCCAGTGTCTGCTGCTGAGCACTGAGGACAGCAGCACCACAGGCCTCCTGGCCGGGCCTACTCATGCTGGGGAAACATTGTACTGTGAGGAGTGGAGGGGGAATTGGATTGGTGATTGAGTGAGTGTGTGTGCATGTGTGTGTGCATGTATGACATAAGCACATGGATATCTCAGGTCTCCTGGCCGGGTCTACTCATGCTGGAGATCAATGCTGCTGTGAAGGGTGAAGAATAGGAATGATGTGTGTATGACATTAGTACATCTTTCTCTCCACAGATCAGAATGAGTGTAAGGAGTATGGTAGCTCGGTGTGTGGCATCTGGCTCTGTGAGAACACCATTGGATCGTATCGCTGCTTCATGGGCTGCCAGCCTGGCCTGTATGGACAGGACAACCCAGACTGTGGTAAGTAAGGGGACCACAGGCCCTGTGCTTAGTCAACAGGCAATGTACTTACTTAGTGGACAGCTGAAGGCACTTGAATATCAGCCTTACTGCTCATTCACCTTGGGCAGTTGTCTGAAAGAAACGCTCTGCATTGTCTCGATGGCCCTCCAGCCCACCCCCATCCTACAGAGATACCGATATCAGCCTGGCACTCACACACACAGAGGCTCATGTGAATCAAATGCTATCAGGTGCACTCAGTCTTCCTGGTCAGGGGATCAGAGTGAGGGGAAATGGGCCCTGAAATTGGGCCACTTGATAATAGGGCCAGGTCTCATCCTCCAGACAATGGGGCTAATGGAGGTTTTTTGGCAAGGGTGATGGGTGTAACCTGATCGCCACTGTTCTCCTCTCTAAGTGGGGCAGGGCTGTCATCTGATGGGACATACGGTACGCTTCTGCTCCGTTGGGTAGCCATGTTGTTGTGTAACTGTCTCCTCTTTCTTATCTAACCACCAATAAGGTTTTTCCACAGCAGCTTGACTGTTACGATCACACATTGTGGATCATGATCCACCACACTGTTTAGGTTGAGCCTGTTAAAACTCAACAGTCCAAGTTATAATACCCCAGAGCATTGTAACAGCTCCATCCTCTCTGGTCCAGTCCAGTGATGCAGCCAGCCGTGGCCATCTCTGACCCACTCCCTCTTCACCTCTGTTCTGATGCCAGCCTCCCTCCTCTCTTCCAGGCTACCCAGCATCTCCCTGGGACATACATACAGTATATCCCCACAAAGCATCACAGACATTGACCACAGAGCTTCTCCTCCCCTCCAGTCCCTGGCCTCAACTCCCTCAGCCTGGGCTGTGGAATCTGAGGACCAAGCCCTCTCACCTCTTTCTCGCCCCTCCACAGCTCAGCATCTTGCACAAAGGCCACTTATTCCAAGGCATTATGGGAGGTTATGGGAGATGCTGCCGTCACCCCAATAAAACGTCCAGGGAGGGAGCTCAATTACTCTTCAACATTTTTGTCTGCTTGTAAAAATCATCCAATATTTAAGAAGGCCATACGCTGTAATTTGCCATTTCTCAGAGGGGCGTTGATTTCTTTTTACTCCCGGGCCTCCGATGGGGCGGCGGTTGTCTTTGGCTCTGCTCACCACACTCAATTTGTGGCCATAATACAAAATGGAAAAACAGACGTTCTCCTCAGCAGAGCTTCAGCTGCAACTACGCTCTACCTCCATCCATTGGAGTTGTTCACTCAGCCCTGCTATGACAGCCTAGTGTATAGAGTGACGAAGGTAACGTGTTACGTAATCAGATTACTTTTATATGTAGTAAAGTTACGCAGTACTTTTTGAAAGTGGGTAATACTATTACAGTTACTTTGTCAAACAATGTTTGCATTACTTTCTGAATTATATCTCTACCGGGCGCGTGTTTCCACGATCCGATCTTGACTTGTTTCCTAATTTACTTTTCGAGTGAGCAGAGAAAGGTCATGACTACAGCTGTTATGGTGACCATATTACCGCCACACCAGCGGTCACGAGTCATGACCGCAGTCAAATTCCATGTGAGCATTTAGTCATGGTAACTAGGCTTCTCCAAGCTCTGATGCTGCTGACGGTCATTAGTAGCCTATCAAACCTACTAACTGCCTGGTACTCAGCACTCTACTGTCCATCTAATCACTCTGACATAAATGCAAATGTAAAATCTGAACACTTCATGGGAGCCCTTCAGCTCATGTTGCACAAAATGTTTATAGGCTGTGCAATTGCGTGAGAGAACAGCGTTTTGATGGCCTCTATTAAAAAGAGGAGGATCTCATCAGCTTTCTATAGGATAGGCCTACTATATTTATTTATCAACTTTCCTTATATTAAACACATTGCTTTGCTTTACAACAGGAGTATTGCCTACCTAGCTGGCATGAATACGGGAAAAGGGGAAAAGTGTCCTCCACTTAAGTGCATAGATTACATATTTTTCCCCCCTGTTCTGAGACAGGTGCATGATAATGGTCCATTCTAAATCAAAACAAATGTCACACATGTATTATTTAGTATATGTAAAGACAAGATTAAATTAAGAATAGTCTGATGGGTGACAATATTAGCCTACAGTGTGTGAAGTAAGGCAAGATAATAATATGCCCAGTGTGTGAAGTAAGGCAAGATAATTATATGCCCAGTGTGTGAAGTAAGGCAAGATAATTATATGCCCAGTGTGTGAAGTAAGGCAAGATAATAATATGCCCAGTGTGTGAAGTAAGGCAAGATAATAATATACCCAGTGTGTGAAGTAAGGCAAGATAATAATATGCCCAGTGTGTGAAGTAAGGCAAGATAATAATATGCCCAGTGTGTGAAGTAAGGCAAGATAATAATATGCCCAGTGTGTGAAGTAAGGCAAGATAATAATATGCCCAGTGTGTGAAGTAAGGCAAGATAATAATATGCCCAGTGTGTGAAGTAAGGTAAGATAATAATATGCCCAGTGTGTGAAGTAAGGCAAGATAATAATATGCCCAGTGTGTGAAGTAAGGCAAGAAACAGGCCATGCCTTTTTTTTGTGCGACTTTTTCAAATCATAGTCACACACGTCATGTAGCCTAGCCCATAGGCCTATATGTTTTGATTTGGTTTGTATCACAACTAAAGTGGCCAAATAACTGAGGATCCCTACAGCTTTCTATAGGCTAGGCTAGCTTACTATATTTATTTCTCAACTTTCCTAAAATTAAGCACATTAATCCGCTTTATAACCGCTGTAGAGCCTAACTGGCATACATAGGCGGCGCGCAAGTTTCAAGTTTGGGGAAGGTAATTTTCACCATAAAATTGCACCTTTATAATAAAGTATTACATGCATAATCGCATTTGTGGTCATTTTTGAGAATGGTGTTTTTCTGCTAATTGATTACATTTGGAACAATCGTGCCTATAGCCTACTGCCGCGTGCACATTGCTGCGCTTATAATGTGAAGAAATAGCCTAATAGTTTATCAACATTTATCAACATCTGTTGCATCAGCTTCATTGCTTTTAAAAGTTTTTTTTGATGCAAGTGGTTGTATTATTTGGAATCTATCGCATCCCACAACCTGTACTATGCGGGATAGTAGATTCACATAGGCGAGTGCTTTTGCTGTTCATTAGGCCTACTCATCTTGTTGGCTGACGAACAGTTCTGGACAGTTCTTATAACATCAATATGCGCCTCGGAATTCAATAAGAATTGGGGGCGCAGTTGCGTCCCCAATGTGTCTGTCTTCACTTGTAGCCTACTTCGGGGGCTGAGATGCCATACTATGTTGTCGTCTTAGGTCTCTCTTTATGAAGTGTTGCGTTGTCTCTTTTGTCATGATTTGTGTTTTGTCCTATATTTTGTTTTAAATGTTTACATTATTTTTAATCCCAGCCCCATCCAAATTAGAATTTGTTCTTAACTGACTTGCATAGTTAAATAATGGTTACTTTAAAAAAAAGAAGAACCCAATCAGAAATGAGATATCTTCAGAGAGACATGTGGCCACACACGGGTGATGTCACAGGGATGACGTTGGAGAGGTGAAGCAGGTACGGGGAGTCAAACATTTAATATGGAACGGACATGGAACGAGACAGGAACAGCGTCAGCACATGGGTAACACAGACAAATAACAATCAATGCAGCAGCGGGAAGCAGAGCTGGGGAACTGACAAATATAGGGGAGGTAATAAACAGATGATGAGTGAGTTCAGGTGAGTCCAATATCGCTGATACGTGTGACAAGGGAAGGCAGGTGTGCGTAATTGATGATGGCAGGAGTGCGTGATGCAGGACAGCCTGGCACCCTTGAGCGCCAGGTGGGAAGAGCGGGAGCAGGTATGACAGGGGATGCCGCCGGGAAATTCGAGGCCTGGTGAGAATATGATCAAGTGCTTGTCAAATTGTGAATGAGAGACTGATTAAGTGTGTGCAGCCTGCACAAAAAAAACAAAGCAGGGCTCATGCCTTTAGAGTCGCATCATTGAGCCTTAGAATGTATAAAAAATCTAAACATATAGCCCAATGTTTGTATCACAACTAAAGTTGCCTAAATAACTCTAAATTAATCATATAGGAGGACCTGTTTCTTTGTTAACCGTTAACACAAAAATAGCCGCATGTGCTCACTCCTTCTGAAATCATTTGGAGAAAATATCCTTTCTGTTTTATTCAGCTATGTTCAATTGTATTCTTCATACTATAAAAAATATAAAATAATGCCATGAAATTCTAAGCAAATCTTTTCTGCTAAATGAACTAGTGTAGCCCAAAGCAATATGGCATAGCCAGATCAGGGCCTAACATAAGGACAATTCAGAGTATGCTATTCTGTTCTTCTGAAATAGACTTATCATGTTTCTTTAGACCTGTCTAAAATGAATAATGGATTTATTGTGATGGTGTAGGCTATAATAAATTGATTTATTCGATTTTTTCAAATGTAGCTGTTCCAAAGGTCCGCATCAGTAGCTTGTAGGCTATGCGTGGAAGCCAGGAGATGCTAAACATGTTTATGTTAATTAAGGGTCAATTACTATGAGACCGGCAGGTATTTGCTTGACAATCACCGGCTGACAAAATTTCATGACCACCACAGCCCTAGTCATGACAGCTGCTGTCCATAGAAATGTATAGAGGGCGCACCTCTGATCGTTGCAATTGATCGCTTCGGTGATAGCAAAGTCCATAGAGGGCTTTCCCTTCTAGTGGCAAGTGTGCCCTCTACATCTCTATGGTCCATGTACTTGCGATCTATAACCAGAACTGGTGGCTCAAGAGAAAGATTTTGAATGAAAAGATAGGAAATCTGTACAGATGTTGGCTTAAAGTATATATGGCTAATTAAGCAGCCAATATACACTGCTCAAAAAAATAAAGGGAACACTTAAACAACACAATGTAACTCCAAGTCAATCACACTTCTGTGAAATCAAACTGTCCACTTAGGAAGCAACACTGATTGACAATAAATTTCACATGCTGTTGTGCAAATGGAATAGACAAAAGGTGGAAATTATAGGCAATTAGCAAGACACCCCCAAAAAAGGAGTGATTCTGCAGGTGGTGACCACAGACCACTTTTCAGTTCCTATGCTTCCTGGCTGATGTTTTGGTCACTTTTGAATGCTGGCGGTGCTTTCACTCTAGTGATAGCATGAGACGGAGTCTACAACCCACACAAGTGGCTCAGGTAGTGCAGCTCACCCAGGATGGCACATCAATGCGAGCTGTGGCAAGAAGGTTTGCTGTGTCTGTCAGCGTAGTGTCCAGAGCATGGAGGCGCTACCAGGAGACAGGCCAGTACATCAGGAGACGTGGAGGAGGCCGTAGGAGGGCAACAACCCAGCAGCAGGACCGCTACCTCTGCCTTTGTGCAATGAGGAACACTGCCAGAGCCCTGCAAAATGACCTCCAGCAGGCCACAAATGTGCACCCCACTACGCTGACAGACACAGCAAATCTTCTTGCCACAGTTCGCATTGATGTGCCATCCTGGATGAGCTGCACTACCTGAGCCACTTGTGTGGGTTGTAGACTCCGTCTCATGCTATCACTAGAGTGAAAGCACCGCCAGCATTCAAAAGTGACCAAAACATCAGCCAGGAAGCATAGGAACTGAGAAGTGGTCTGTGGTCACCACCTGCAGAATCACTCCTTTTTTGGGGGTGTCTTGCTAATTGCCTATAATTTCCACCTTTTGTCTATTCCATTTGCACAACAGCATGTGAAATTTATTGTCAATCAGTGTTGCTTCCTAAGTGGACAGTTTGATTTCACAGAAGTGTGATTGACTTGGAGTTACATTGTGTTGTTTAAGTGTTCCCTTTATTTTTTTGAGCAGTGTATATAGTGTAGCACTTGTAGACTTCCACAGGAAAGCCGTGCAACAGATGAAAGGGGAAACTAGTGATCAAACATGAGTAAGTAACCTATTTTTGGTAGGGCTTACCTTGCTCCCTCCGACAGTCAAACAATTAGATTTTTTTTTTTTTTTAATGAAAGTAACCCAAAGTAATATAACTGGTAATATAACATGTTACTTTCCACACAGAATAATATTGTAAAGTAACGTGTTACTTTTGTTCAATGTAACGAGTAATATCTATCTCAACTAATCCCAACACTGGTGAGTACTGTATGAGAAAAGCAGTGTGTGATTGTCAATGTGTTGGAAAAGAAACCTGCATCTCATTTTGATCCTTTCTTTCCAGCTGCAGTTCGGCATTGTGGCTATCAATTTTGTGTGGCTACGGCTTGTCTTTAATAAGGCATACAGGGCTGGAAATGGTTTGTGGTCACACTGTCTCCTACCTCCCACACTTACTAATGTATGGAAATGTGACGGGTTTCAAAAGACATTTAGCACGCTGTGGTCACTGTGGTCTAGATGTAGGGCAATGTCAGGGAATGTATGGCGATTATGAGCAATGGGCATGCATACACATTTTATAAAACAGGGTTTAACCTTGGAGGTGACCCAGGTCAGGCGGGGTCGGGAATGAAACGACAGATGAAACAGGGAAAATAAATATCCCTCCTCATCCCGACCAATCCTACGCATCAAATAACCCTGGCCTGCATATGGGTCCAATCAGGCCAGGGTTTAACCAGGGAACCAGGAATAGGGGAGACGTGTGAAGGGTGAGCCAGCAGTCAGCTAGCCTCACAGGCCCACCATGTGCTCCACATTACAACACGGCACAGAGACCCCCACTTAACCTGCTTACCTGATCTAGCCTGCACCATTACCAAGCCGGGTGGATCCACACTCAGGAAGGGGCTCCTGGGTTAGACCATTAGGAAGGGGGGGGGGGTAATGGAGAAGATGGCCCCAGATAGCCTGCATTGTTAGAGTATGCATTTCCCACAGGCCATTTAGCCTCAGATATTTTATTAACATGCTCACTCTCTGGCTGGACAGTCAGTCTTAATTAAAGAGTTTAGTAGCTCTGTTAGTCCAAGGGTTTCGAAGAATCCGAGTCAAAGACATGGCCATGGAAAGACTATTAAAGACATTTGGCCCAGACATTCCCCTTGGTCCCCGAGATGATGATTTGATAGCATCATGCACGCCACTACATGTAAAAATGGGAACATTGTTTCCATGTTTCAGATGGATGAAAACCTTGAGGCAGACACTGATTATTTCATGTAGCAGCTGAGTGCTTAGATGACCTTCCTGAGAGACCTCCCAGCTGGCTGCATTACTTACGCTGACATCCAAAACCCCACTTAAGTTTTTCGCCAAAATTTTCTTCAGTGTTACAGTATACATCTCATCTTACTACAAGTCTGTAGCAAGGCCTCAAAGTCCAAAAGTAAACATTTTAATGGGGAAACGGCTACATGTTTTTGATAATTGCCCCCTCTAATATGTTTGTAAACACAAAGTTTGGATTTTGGTGGCTCATATTTATGTCCCAATGTCAACTTTCGTCTTCATCATGTCAGAGTCATTTGGCTGATATCACTATTAGCACCATCTTCTGGATGGCTTTGCCTCTCCCTGCCCTCTGGACAGTGGGCCAGGCCTCCCAGAATGCACTCCTCTGTAATGTAATAGTACAGCAGGACCCAAGCCAAGCCCTCTCCGTCCCTGCTGAATAGATTGCTTAATGCAGTCGCTCTGGCTGACTCTCCTCATTCCTCGAATGATGCAGCATTTACGAGAGCTAGGAGACAGAATAAAAATCTGATAGACAATATGTGAATGTCATTAATTTTTTTCCTCTACAAATCTGCTGACTTATGTATCCACTGTATTTTCATTTGCTGCCAATTGATGCGTTAGCATGTTTAATAAGACACACTGGGCTACTGTATACTTTACTACCTACTGTACCTGGCATTATGTCATGCACATAATGTTGTGACATATAGCGAAAAGAATACACTACCAGATACCTCTCCATTTTCCCACTACTGTAAATGCCCTGTAAACCATTAGCTTTCGCTGAGTCAGGCGTTTTGATTCTAATTAGAAAATAACACACACAGCATGTGGCCTCTATCAATGGAGATGTTAGCAAACTTCCCTCAAATTCCTCAACAAAGGTGCCCTTCCAAAAAATGTATTCTTTATGAATGTGGCTTTTGTGTGCATTTTACCTTTGTGTGATCTCTAGGGCAGGCTTTCCCAAACCCGGTGCCCCCCCTGGGTGCACGTTTTGGTTTTTGCCCTATCGCTACACAGCTGACTCAAATAATCAATACTTGATGATGAGATGGTTATTTGAATCAGCTGTGTAATGCTGGGGGGGGGGGTTGTGTGTCACATAACCTGGTGACTTGGAACATGGCCAGTGCACAAGCAGGTTAACATTGACCAGTGATCAAACCATATGTTTGTTTTTTTAAACAATTATAATCAGTCTGGCCTCTAAGAGTATCTGTCTTTGGCCTCTGTGCTGTGCAATGTACGCCAAGAAATACGAAATGATGTATGTGAGAAATTGCTAACAAATGCTCCCTTAAAACAGAGGGTGGTTGAGAATCAGAGCTGTTAGCACTAGTGTTATATGGTCCAGTGTTAAGGTCCATGCGTTCCTCTACTCACACATTCAATGTACACATAACAAGGTCTTTCCCCTGGCTTCATTAAACATGCTTTATGATATATGGCTGTGCATGCGAGCAGCTGCACACAGTTGCCAGGTCTGGTCCTCTCCATCCTTTTGCACGCAGAAAATATTCTGAATGAGTCCAGATCAGCTCCCCTGTTTAGATTTCTTGCATGGGACACATTTTTGGAATTACAAAAGTAAGATGTCAAATAAAAAAATAGGGAAATTTAGGGAACAATGCGGGCCTGTAAGAGTTGTTGCACGAAATGTGCATTCATTCAAATCTTAGTTACCCGTAGCCGTTTTGACAAAATGTCTCTGAAGTAGCTTATGTGGATGTGCAGGCCCCTCCATGTCTGTAAACCAGTCCCCTGTTGTTACATAATCCAAGACCTCACTGGGCCAGAAAGTAAGCAACAGGTCACTTCTCATTCCATAGACCCCAGCAGAGGAACCCTTAGATCCTAAAGGCTTCCAGATGCTGACTCTACTTTAACACAATGTAGCCATGCTGAGAGGCAGCCCTTACAGACGTTTCACTGGGCTCATTGATAGCCATCGGAGTCAGCAGAATGGATTCAATCAATTGATCTGTGTCCCCCACAAGCTGTAAACGATCCCATTCTCCCTTTGTATTCATTTGACATGTTATGATGATGGTGATTGCTATTGCAAGTTGTAGCGGTAGTAGTGTTTATTTTAGTATTGCAACACACTCTCATTAGCAAGCCAGTCATGTGAAATGGTACAGTTCTACACATGTAGCAGAGAAACATTGGAATGTGTTATTTTATGCTCACCTTTGGGTGCCCTCTTGTTTAGATATCGATGAGTGTGTGAATGAGACCATCTGTGGGGACCATGGCTTCTGTGAGAACACAGACGGCTCCTACCGTTGTCAGTGTGACCGGGGTTACACCAACCCCCCTGGTGATGCCGGGGCCCATGGCTGTGTAGGTAAGTAACTGTTAAATGATACACTCCACTGGTTAGCATGGTCAGTTACTGTATACAGTACCAATGTGCAGTACGTACTGTATTCATTGTACATGGTGGTATGTGTGTACGTGTGTGTTTGTATGCACACTTGTGTCTGTGTGTATATGCTTTGCATCCGTGTGTGAACCTCAGTGTGACTTTAACCCCCCTCTCCCATTCCGTGGAGACGTGAACGAGTGTGAGATGAGCGCAGCGCTGTGTGGAGAGGCCCTGTGTGAGAACGTGGACGGCAGCTTCCTGTGCATCTGCCCCAGCGACAATCAGGAATTTGATCCCATCACCAGCCAGTGCCGACCGCAGGGTAACAGCACACACAGGGACTTATGGGACTTAAGTGTTCGTCCTATCGCTGGGGGATTGAATTTTCACTGTCTTCACATCTGGGGAATAAATTGCAGGAAAGAACAAATTGCAGAAAAACTATTCCAGCTATCCTTTACAGAATTGATTTGCTGTGCTCAGAACAACTCACTCCAAATTCTCCCTCATGGTCAAATCTCCCCCAGTCAAATTCCCCCGAAGACATACAAGGATAAGGTATAGCTATTGGCAAAACTGCCATGGAAAGATCTCTCAGAAACACTAACAGTGTTCACTGTAAACAGATTACTGAAAGAAAGGTCCAGCTTACCTTGTCTGTGGTATTGGCTTGTCTTTAGCTTGACATGGGCATGTATACACAGACGGGACATATTTACATTAATAAGCACAATGTTCTCGGCGGGGATGTTTTTGTTCTCGTTCAGTATTAAGCCCCAAGTATGCCTTGTGTACTTTGACCACATTTTACTTTTGACGTGTGCTAATCAATCATGTCAGAATGAATGGTGTGTTGACTCCCATGCCAGTGTTTCCATTTGGCAATGCCCACTGCTTAACAGTGAATGCCTGAGACCATGTCTGTGGATAAATGAGCAGCTGAAGGTACTCCAGCCTACTGCCTGCCTGCCCTACTTTAAGACATGGTTCTCTTGACCAGGGGAAACAGTGGCACTCATTAATACTGTTAGACATGGGGCCAATTTGACTGACTGATTCTCACTGATATCATGATGGCAATAAATATGATATCTAGTGGTAATAGATGTAGTCTTTACTCTAGTAATTCAACTAGAGTCACAATTTATTCTGCAAATCCCCTCCAATTATTCACCTCTGCATCTATTTCTCTTCATGAGTGGTCTGATTGTCCCACAGCTGCTACAGATGAAGATGCTCCTCCTCATCCTCCTCCTAAGCCAGCCTCACCCACAGAGGAGCAGAGGAAGGAGTGTTACTACAACCTGAACGATGCTAACTTCTGTGACAACGTGCTGTCTCGCAATACGACCAAGCAGGAGTGCTGCTGCACGGTGGGGTCCGGTTGGGGGGACGACTGTGAGATCCACCCCTGCCCTGTCCCAGGGAGAGGTAGGCTTACTACAGTACTATTTGGGACTGAGTGACACTCCCAAGAGGGATCATATCATCACGATTTAGGAGATAGATTCAGATACAACTTTTCACATACTGTAGGCTTACTCCCTCTCAATACACTATGTATGATGCAGTGTTACACTATGTTTGTCCATTCATTCTTGTTTGTTTCTTCAGAGGAGTATAACCAGTTGTGTCCACATGGTAGTGGTCTTCTGCCCCAAGCGGTTTCCTCCCACAGCCTGGAACAGCAGAGTTTCAAAGGTACTTTACTCCCATGTTGCCTCCTCAAGCCACTGGCTTCTGTTTACAGTCGGTATAACTGAGGTTTCACAGTTTTTCCTTCTCCCATAACTTTGTACCAACACAAAGAAAATTGCAGTTTCAGCTCCCCTTTTATTTCCACCCATGGCAGCTGTTAAAAACATCCGGAATAATTTCCCACCTCATTTATGGTTCTCTTTCAAGCTAGCCATTTACACCGTGACGAGATACCTGCATACCCAGCTAATTAAGCACAAGTGTTGCACCCAGTGCTGTAGCTAGTTATAGCAAATGCATACATTTTTGTAAGATTCTATAGACATTCACCTTGGCCTACACAAAGGCAGATTCTAGAGGTGAAATAGGAAAGAAAAGGTGATTTTGTGTATAGTGTATGTGAATTTATTTGAACAGGTATTGATTCTTCGCCCCTCTTTCCCTCCCTCTTGTTCTCTCTCTCTGTGTTTGTCCGTCTCTCCTCTCTCTCTCACCAGATGTGGATGAGTGTAAGATGTTTGAGCCAGATATCTGTAAGAATGGCCGTTGTTCTAACATCTTCTCCTCGTACTCCTGCTTCTGCCGTACAGGCTTCTACTACGACAACATCCGTCTGGAGTGTGTGGGTAAGGGCCGCTCGCTGTCTCTCTGCTTTTCCCTGTTCCACGAAACCTGCTCCAAATCTCAACTTTTAGACCCAGTTGTTGACGTGTGTTTATGTGTGTGTGTTCCAGATTATGACGAGTGCCTGACAGAGAAGGCGTGTGTCGGTGGGGTGTGTGTGAATACCCCTGGCTCTTTCAACTGCTTCTGCAGTCCTCCTCTGGTCCTGGACACCACCTGCCGCCACTGCATCAGCGTCAACACCACCGAGGGTGCGATTCAGACACACACTCACACAGCAGCAGCAGCACACTTTTACAGATAAACTACATCCTCCGTCTCAGTTTATCCAGATTAAATGGTTACCAGCCAGATTATTGATTCATCTGTTCAACATTGACAACCTAAAGTTTGTAAAACCTCCTCCAACTCCATCCTTTCCTCTTTTGTAAATCACTCTCTTCCCTTCTTCCTTCCTTCCCTCTCTCATCTCTCCTCCATCCCCTGCCCCACAGAGATTGATGAGCCTGATGAGGACATCCATCTGGACATCTGCTGGCGGGACATGATAGAATTGTATGTGTGTATCCAGCCCCTCATCGGATGGAGGACCACCTACACAGAGTGCTGCTGTCTCTATGGAGTGGCCTGGAGTGAACAATGTGCCTTCTGCCCCAGTAGGGACTCTGGTAAATAACAAATGGCAGATGTAGTTGTCATTCATAGTTATTATGTAGCTGAAATCATTTGTGTGGCGGCTTGTAACGGTCTAAATGCAACACTGACGTGTGTGTGTGTGTGTGTGTGTGTGTGTGTGTGTGTGTGTGTGTGTGTGTGTGTGTGTGTGTGTGTGTGTGTGTGTGTGTGTGTGTGTGTGTGTGTGTGTGTGTGTGTGTGTGTGTGTGTGTGTGTGTGTGTGTGTGTTGGATCAGATGACTACGCATTACTTTGTAACCTGCCTAGGAGAAGGGGCTCTGACAGTCTACGAGAGAGGCCAGGCAATGAGTTCGGCCCTGGTGTCGAGGGTCCTGAAGGGCCCTATGTCCCCCCCTACTGGGACAACTATGGAGGAGGGCCCATTTCTGGGCCTGGGGGTACCTACTACAACCCAGAGGACACCCAGGGCAATACCAACGACTATGGCTCACGAGTAAGAGACAGAGAACCGTCACTACGCGTCCCCATCCACCGGCCAAGAGAGTTCCAGCCTCACCCTGTAGACTCTAACAATGGTAACCTCATTAGAAATATATATATATTTTTAAAGACACATTTATTAATATTATTGCTAATGCATGGTGAAATGCTACCTCTGTAGGGACTCCTAATTATTTCATATTCTGTTTGCAATCAGACCACTATGATGGCTTTGAAGGCCTGCGAGCAGAAGAGTGTGGTATCCTGAACGGCTGTGAGAATGGCCGGTGTGTGCGCGTGAGGGAAGGTTACACCTGTGACTGCTTTGATGGATACGAGCTTGACCTCACCAAAATGGCCTGCATCGGTAGGTTCCTCTCCCAGTGTCTCATAATGAACCACCCACATTCAGACTCAGATTCTCCTCTGTGTTTCAAGTAAATATATCATTGCTTTTTGGAATTCCTAGAAACAAATTATTCAATGATCTGTTCCATTTTCCCACTTTTGAAAATGATGTATGTTGTGGGGCTAAGATCAAACCCTGCTTTAGAATGAAGAAGCCTCCCCGAGGTTTATGCCTTTTGGAGACGGGTCTCTCTTGATGAGGTAACTCACCCTGCAATATCACGCAGCCCAATGAAAGACTCACATTTACCATCTTGCTTTGGTTATTTTTAATGGGAAACTGATCAAAGTACTCTGACTGGATTGTTCTTTACCCTCCTGACTGAATATATAGACACACCCTGCCAACAGGCCGAGAGGCCTTGAATCACAGCCACATCGTGTAATACATGGATATTACACATTTTAAATGTGTCGGGTTTGTTTAATTTGAAAGTAAAACCCCTCTCTCATAATGATGTGCTGAGATTACTGAATGGACCAGGACTCTATCCCCATAGAGAATCATCAGGCCCAAGGCCAACACAGGGCGAATGGAGTGGATCCCCACTCTGTGGTTCTAATTTGTGAAAACACTTGTGGGAGCGAAGCTTTCCTTTCCAAGTGTCATGTTATAAATACCACCAACTTTTCCCACACAGAAATGAGGTAAACAGAGAGAGGAGGTTTGAGTTTGACTGCAGAGAAATGACACCAAACCACCCATGCCAGATTAGGAAATAGAAACCACTTGAAGGCCAACAATGTAATGGCATTTTAGTGTAAGCAAAAACTTCTGACTTGTCAGATGTACTGTATGTATGGCCAGAGAAGAGTTCATGTCTTATCAAACACGCAATACGATGCCATGCTTGATTTGTGTAAATGATTAGTGTAAAGATGTGCTGCTGCCTTTCAGATAAAATTGCATAACATGTATACAGAGAGGGGGGGGCAGAAAGAGAGAGATGGGTGTGTGACAGAGAGTTGGAATGAGTGAACAGGGATATTGTTAATGTGGGAAGCAAGAAGAAAAGTGCTTAAGTGATACGTATGAATGTAGTTTTCATAAGTACTGAGAGTCGGGCATCCCTTTAGGCCCCTCTGTCGCCAGAGAACTGCTGTGACTGTGGTGCCATCCTACCACCCACACTGACCAGGCCACTCCGCTGGACTGTTGACACAGGACGTGTGGTGGGAACAGCTGCAGGCAGTTGCAGTGAAATTGGTCTACTCTCTTAACACTGCCTGTCTCCTTTTCCTGCAGACATAAACGAGTGTGAGGACATCAGTGATAAAGTGGCGCTGTGTAAGAATGGGGCCTGTACCAACACTGAGGGGTCGTACAAGTGCACCTGTCTGCCCGGCTTCCAGGCCTCCGCCAAGCCCCATGAATGTATCCCAGAGGTCCCATTGTCTGGCCTCAGAGAGAGTGGCTGGAAACTGAGAGTGTAACTGTTGGGAGGTTCTACTCTCCTCCCTCCACCACCCCTCATCCCCGCCCTCTCACGGGGCCTGGCACTAAACCTCCAAGAACGCTGAAACGTCCACGCTTATCCCCTAAACACACACACCGACACACATACAATTCTCTCATTGGCTTTTTCATATTTTCTTTCTACCACACACACATACTCATTCACATTTCCACAGGGGACCAGAAGCTATGCAGTGAATGTATTCCATGGGATATCCTATTTCTTAAGATTTGCATTTTGCCTTAAAGGGATTTTTTGAGGACTGACCTTTTATTCAGTGACCCCAGACAGTTTGCTATGCATACATACATATTTTATGCATTGTTTTTCTCCTCCATTTCTCTTTTGGGTTAATTATTTATTTCATGTACATGACAAGGCTCTGCAAAGTTACAATGAAAACCATTTCAGAGGGCAGATATGATTTATATTGTCTTATTTGTCAGACCTATAGACTTTACTAATGATGAGGGGAAACAGTGTGAATTGTTTTTGAAGTTGGATAACTAAACCTGGAGGAAGCTGATTGCTTGCCACATGTTATTCATATTGTAACATAATAATCACATTGCTATACAGGGAGTCACTTTGAAACCACTTTTTACTTGTATTTGGGATGCTTTTGTGGTCAGCGAGGCCTAGAAAAAGAACCAACCACTTCTCCCACTGGTCTTCTGTGTTTCTCTGGGTCTTGAAAAACCACTTGGACTTGCATAACAGTCCTTAGTCCTCATCCTTCAAGCTAAAAAGGTTCCAATGGTGGCATGGTAGTCTCAAGAGCAAGAACTGGGATCAAACAAGGTCCAGCTCATCTTCATAGGCTGTTACGATGTTGCTTCAATCTGTCACCAGTACAAAAGTATACTGAAGAAAAAGAGGGCATTGAGTATGGAGCATTGTAAGACAGCATTGAGTACGGGCTTGGAAAGGCTGTATATGTATATGATGGTCTATGATAGATATGTAATATGTTTGTATAGGGTCCACTAGCACTCTCCCACTAGTCAGAGTAGAAGACACGTACAATATCCCGTGGCAAATTCTCCTTATATTCAACCACACATTCACAATTGACATCAGATCCCATGTAAGAACATTCCCATTGATGCATCTCTGAATGTGAGTAAAGGCTTTGTTGAAAAGGTTTGGGATATTTTGTACAGATCTAGTACTATGTATTAATTTTTTGTTACATTCTAATAATGCATATAGTGCAACCAATATTTTTGTTTGACAAAAAAAATTCCAGCATTACAGCTTAGCCATATGTAGATTTATATATATTTCTGTTAAAATGTTTTTAAACATATCTTTGTATGAGAAAAGTGGTTTACACTGTACCAGATAAAGTATATGTATCCTGCCCTGTGGAGCAGACATTGAAATGTAATTTTAGGGGAATGGCAGCAATGTTTTCAACACAATGTGGTGCCATTGATCCTACAAGTACAATACAAAGACACATGCCTTTTAAAATACAACCATTATCTGTTGTGCCATTAAAACTAAACCTTTTTTGCCTTTCAAATAATCTTACTGGGATCAGCATGTCATTCTAGTGATGTTTTTCAATACATTTAGTGATCACATTCAGCATTTCCAATTAAAAATAAACATTGTCCTTTGCATTCAAGTCACTAGAAACACATGATTGCTGATTGGTCATGTTCTCAAACTTTCCATTCAGAGAGATCTTGCCAGAACCTATCTTATACATATTTGGAGGATGCCTTCTTTCAATGACTGATGCCCTTGGCCTATATTCAAAGAGATGTTTATGGTCTGTACTCTATCTATACTGTATGATTCATTCCTCCACAAGTCTTACATTGATGTTATACAAATTGTGAACATGTATTTTGATATTACTTAAGGCTTTGTAAACCACAAGTTGTGGTGTAGGCTGTGGTCTATGAAAATATCATGTTCATTCCTTTTGTTTACCTCTAAACTATAGTTACTAATCAGTCATCAAAATAAAATGCGAAAATATCTACATTTCTCTCCCTTATCTGTGGAATATGCGACACACATTACACAATAATATACTTCATTACAATAATATTTCTAAACCGTATGTTTATAATGCAAATATACTGTACTTTCAGTTCAAATATTCCGCTCAAATGGAAAATGTTATGCATTGTGAGCATCCGTTGACAGTGTGAGCCTGTGATTTCTTGTGCTCTGACGCCACCCAGTGGCCTTCTGGTACAGCTCAACCACGGCGAGTGCAAAACAGATCCTTGGGTCGTCCCTACCCTAAACCCTAACCTTAAATGCTACCCTTATCTTAACTAGAACCACAACCATTACCTACCCCTAACCAATTTAAATGACAACTTCAATTGGATAGGGACGTCCCAAGGACTCCGGATAGCACGGACCGCTCAACCACAGCGTTTGGAAGGCTTTTCCCACTGTTATGAGGCTAGTACTGAATTTTAGTTGGATACTGGGAAATTGTGTCCATATCGGTAGATCCTATTCCTTTCGTGAAGGATGGAAAAGCATACATATCCCAGAAACCACGTGGCGTGCTGCTAAATTTGGAGTGTTGAGAAGCGACTACATTGCGCGCGTGCGTGGTGCGCACTTTTTGCAGATCTTTTATGAAACACATCGGGTAATTTTGAAATCTGTGCACCATGTAGCGCGAACGCAGAGAGGAGTGCATGCCAGGATGGAAGTTTTATTTTGAGAAATGCTTGTTTCCAAAGCCGTTTTTTTTGCCAACAATCGCATAGGCTGTGAAGTCCTGCTTTTAATGCATTACATACACTGAATATCATGTGAAAACAAGAATGAGAAGAACTGATTAGATTTACATCCCCTTTGGGCTCCCGAGTGGCGCGGTCTAAGGCACTGCATCTCTGCTTGAGGCGTCACTACAGACACCCTAGTTCGATTCCAGGTTGTATCACAACCGGCTGTGTTTGGGAGTCCCATAGGTTGGCGCACAATTTGTTCTTAAATGGCTTGCCTAGTTAAATAAAGGTTTAATAAAATAAAAAAATAGGTACAAAGCTGTTTGATAGCTGCTTCTTCGAGCTAGCTTGCTACAATGCTAACTAGTGTGTAGGGCTAACATTACAAGTGATACATTCATTGTCATTTATGCTATGTTCTTACTAGTTAGCTATTCCCTGTACAGTGTAATAGGGGACTTGTCAGGCTGCTTTTGTTGGCTATGTTGCAGCAGGCTGTCACAAACATTCCACTGATAAGAATTATTATTTCCTAAGTTATCTTTGAACAGTTAGGGGAGGTCAAAGAAAACCAATTGACGGACCGTGTTCCAGTTTTAATTAACATATCTGAAGGAGACCCCAAACTCTCAATGGAATATTGAGGATCACATCAAAACCAAATGTATCCTACTTTCCTTTGTTTTTTTATGGTGTTCCCACTGATTGATATGTGATGTTGTGTATGTACTTAATGCCTAATATTCATTGAAATGTGTGTTTTTTGTGTGTATTGATAGTGCCCAACATTAGCCTTTCATTGCCAAAACCCCACTTCCTGGATATTTTGCTGGAGTTCCACATCATCATGATCAGGGTGAGAGAACAAAAGAACACACATCTCACTGTATGTCACATTTTCCCACATACTTATTTGATTAAATACAACAAAATGTCTATTTTTACAGGGTAACTGGGTTGCAGCCCAAAGACAATGAAATTAACCCTAAACCCTGGCCAATCAACTACCAGGTTAGCATGTTGAATACTTCAGTGTGGTTTGACAGTCCCATAAAAATATTAACTTATCACTGTGCCTTTGTTCTGTTTCTGTAAAGGGATGGAGGTTCTCAGGAGTGAATGAGACGGAATACCGTGTCTACCTGTTAGGGAGCCCTGTAAGTACCTCTCTGCACTCAGTATGCTAATACACATAACACTGCTACAATGTAGATAAATCTGGAACTCCTCTGCAGCTGATCTTGTGGCTGAACCTGGTCAGTCTGGGCATGTATGTGGTTATGGTGGCAGCAGCCTCTCTGGCCCTCTGCAGAGGAGTCCAGCTGGACAAGAGAAAAGTAGGTAGGAGGATTTAGAACTTCCCTGTCACTGTCATGAGTAACTATTTTGAGTACCTCATTCTAACGCTGATGTGTATGTGCAGAGCATTGTTGCGTGCTGATGGAAGGTGGAGGACTGCTGCTCCTGAGCTGGTTGCTGCACTACGTACCCTTCTACACCACGGACCGCATCCTTTACTACCACCACTACTTCCATGCCATGCTCTTCAGCAGCATGCTAACAGGTACAGTGGGCCTACCACAAAAACACATGCTCCCCATAATTCCCCTGGTCATGTAGACCAACTCAGTGGCCTTGTGGTTAGTGTCGGTCCTTGGAGTGGAAGGTTGGGAGTTCGATTCATATCAAAGAATGTGATCCGATGCGTCTCTGCTTGGAGCCACCACAGCATTAAGGAGATCGATTGGGGGTAAGGCCATCAAGCTGCCTCATGCTGCAGAAACAGGAGGTAGGCTCCTGCTCCTATGAGCTGTTCCGGCTCGCACAAGGCTACTTACAGTTGAAGTCGTAAGTTTACATACACTTAGGTTGGAGTCATTAAAACTCGTTTCTCAACCACTCCACAAATTTCTTCTTAACGAACTTTAGTTTTTGGCAAGTCGTTTAGGACATCTACTTTGTGCATGAGACAAGTAATTTTTCCAACAATTGTTTACAGGCAGATTATTTCACTGTATCACAATTCCAGTAGGTCAGAAGTTTATATACACTAAGTTGACTGTGCCTTTAAACAGCTTGGAAAATTCCAGAAAATGATGCCATGGCTTTAGAAGCTTCTGATAGGCTAATTGACATAATTTGAGTCAATTAGAGGTCTACATGTGGATGTATTTCAAGGCCTACTGTCAAACTCAGTGCCTCTTTGCTTGACATCATGGGAAAATCAAAAGAAATCAGCCAAGACCTCAGAAGAAAAATTGTAGACCTCCACAAGTCTGGTTCATCCTTGGGAGAAATTTCCAAACGCCTAAAGGTAATACGTTCATCTGTACAAATAATAGTACGCAAGTATAAACATCATGGAACCACGCAGCCGTCATACTGCTCAGGAAGGAGATGCGTTCTGTCTCCTAGAGATGAACATACTTTGGTGCTGTCACGTTCCTGACCTGTTTTCTGTTGTTTTTGTATGTGTATAGTTGGTCAGGGAATTGGGGTGGGCATTCTATGTTATGTGATTCTATGTTGGGTTCAATGTGTTGCCTGATTTGGTTCTCAATTAGGGGCAGGTGTTTGACGTTTCCTCTGATTGAGAACCATATTAAGGTAGGGTGTTCACACTGTTTGTTTGTGGGTGATTGTTCCTGTGTCTGTATGTCGCACCACACGGGACTGTGTGTTCGTGTATGTGTATGTTCCTGTTCGTGCGTTATGTTATCTCGTTCAGGTTTGTTCACATCGTTTCTTGTTTTGTAGCTTATTCAAGTGTATTTCGTGTCAGTGTTCGTCTTGTCAATTTAATCAAATCATTATGTCTACATACCGCGCTGCATGTTGGTCCTTGTCTGAGGAGGAGAACGACTTAGACGAACGTTACAGGTGTGAAATGTGCAAATCAATCCCAGAACAGCAGCAAAGGACCTTTTGAAGATGCTGGAGGAAACGGGTACAAAAGTATCTATATCCACAGTAAAACTAATATCGACATAACCTGAACGGCCGCTCAGCAAGGAAGAAGCCACTGCTCCAAAACCGCCATTAAAAAAAGCCAGACTACAGTTTGCAACTGCACATGGGGACAAATATTGTACTTTTTGGAGAAATGTCCTCTGGTCTGATGAAACAAAAATATAACTGTTTGGCCATAATGACCATTGTTATGTTTGGAGGAAAAAGGGGGAAGCTTGCAAGCTGAAGAACACCATCCCAACCGTGAAGCATGGGAGTGGCAGCATCATGTAGTGGGGGTGCTTTGCTGCAGGAGGGACTGGTGCACTTTACAAAATAGATGGCATCATGAGGGAGGAAAGTGATGTGGATATTTTCGAAGCAACATCTCAAGACATCAGTCAGGAAGTTAAAGCTTGGTCGCAAATGGGTCTTCCAAATAGACAATGACCTCAAGCATACTTCCAAAGTTGTGGCAAAATGGCTTAAGGACAACAAAGTCAAGGTATTCGAGTGGCCATCACAAAGCCCTGACCTCAATCCGATAGAACAATTGTGGGCAGAACTGAAAAAGCATGTGTGAGCAAGGAGGCCTATAAACCTGACCCAGTTACACCAGCTCTGTCAGGAGGAATGGGCCAAAATTCATCCAACTTATTGTGGGAAGCTTGTGGAAGGCTACCCGAAACATTTGACCCAAGTTAAACAATTTAAAGGCAATGCTACCAAATACTAATTGAGTATGTAAACTTCTGACCCACTGGGAATGTGATGAAATAAATAAAAGCTGAAATAAATCACTCTATTATTCTGACATTTCCCATTCTTAAAATTAAGTGGTGATCCTAACTGACCTAAAATAGAGCATTTTTACTAGAATTAAATGTCAGGAATTGTTAAACTGAGTTTAAATGTATTTGGCTAAGGTGTATGTAAACTTCCGACTTCAACTGTACTTATGCTGATCACACGTTACAGACTCATCCAGAAGTTATGCATTAAATAATGTTGGAGTAGTTCAGATCAGTTATATTTATGAAGATCGTGAATTGTTTTCTCTATCTCAGGGATCACTTTGGACACCCTGCTAGAGTGCTGACCTGTGGCTCTGCCTACACTATTCCCACTGGCTGCTCAGAGGAGGACAGGCAATGCTATTCCTCACCATCTTCTACAGGTGAGCTAATAATACGGCCTCCTTGTTATTCATACTGTTGATATGCCTTGGAGCTTAATACAATTTTAACTTCAAGTTCTGTTCATGTTAGTGTTATTGCCTACAGTATGACATTGGGGCAACAGTAAATCTACACACAAAAAAACATACATTTTGAAATTGGGTTATGTTCTCTTCAGCTTACATTTCAGTTTCCCTCTCAGCCTTTCTAACCCATGCAGATTTTACCTGTTTAAACCTCTGTCTTATGGTATGAGAGGGCCGCTAGCCCATGACCCTGCCAGTACCATGGCTGGCCTGAAGTGAATGGACTCCTGGGAGTTTTAGTCAGCTGAAAGGTCAGGGAGAGTTCTGACTGACATAGTGATATCGTTTTTACATTTTTTTTTATCAGTGGTATTTTATTGACTGCTAAAGATGTCTACTAAACTACCTTAACATGTGTTTTGTTTTTTATTGACTGAGTTGCAATAATGAGCTAAGTGCCCAAATACTTTTGAGAATCCAAATATTCTATTTAAATGTTTTATGATATGAATGAATGAACCGGTTTCTCTTTTTATAATATCAAATATTGACTGTTGTATTTCTTTGTTTATCTTGCAATGTTTGCTCAATCTTAGTGTTCACAATATTGTATGAATCTTTGGCAAGATAGTGCTTTCAATGATTTTCAGTTCTGCATTGTGCTTTCTCGAAGAAAGGGATCTGTTACTTTAATACAACTTTTCAAAACAACCGTTATTTACCTGTTGGTTTGTATATCTTTTTGTTCATTTTAATAGTAAATATTAATGGCCTTTTTCATTGCTCTTGGTGTGTCCCATTTTTATTTTTTGCAGTGTATGGAGCTCCAGAGTGGCGCAGCGGTCTAAGGCACTGCATCTCAGTGCTAGAGGCGTCACTACAGACCCTGGTTTGATTCCAGGCTCGATCACAACCGGCCGTGATTGGGAGTCACATAGGGTGGCGCACAATTGGCCCAGCGTCGTCCGGGTTAGGCCGTCATTGTAAATAATAATTTGTTGTTAACTGACTTGCCTAGTTAAATAAAGGTAAAATAAAAGGGTCTTATGTTGTGTGGTTATGAATAATGACTTTTATACATTTTATCATGACATCGTCTTACTTCTCGAATACAGAAAAAAAGCACTGAATGTCATGAATACATTTTTTCTATATAGAAACAAGCAATGGATATTTTTGGAATCCATATTATACCTAGGCTATATTGTAGACTGCAGTCATGTAATCACCCAGAGGTTCATCTAGATTTTTTTATTGAGCATACAGTCACAGATATGAATGCTTTTCTTAGATATTTTATGATTTATCTATACTGAACAAAAATATAAACGCAACATGCAACAATTTTACTGAGTTACAGTTCATATAAGGAAATCAGTCAAACAATTCATTAGGCCCTAATCTATGGATTTCACATAGGCCCACCTATGGAAGCCAGGACCCCACAAAAGGGCTTTATTACAGACAGAAATACTCCTCAGTTTCAACTTTCTGGTTGACTGGACTCAGATGATCCCACAGGTGAAGAAGCCGGATGTGGAGGTCCTGGGCTGGTGTGGTTACATGTGGTCTGCAGTTAGGCCGGTTGGACATACTGCCAAATTCTTTAAAATGACGTTGGAGATGGCTTATGGTATCTGGCAACTGCTCTGGTGGATATTTCTGCAGTCAGCATGCCAATTGCACACTTCCCCCAAAACTTAAGACATGTGGTATTGTGTGACAAAACTGCACAATTTAGTAGCCTTTTATTGTCCCAAGCACAAGGGGAACCCGTAACGATCATGCTGTTTAATCAGCTTCTTGATATGCCACACCTGTCAGGTGGATGTATTATCTTGTCAAATGAGAAATGTTCACTAACAGGGATGTAAATAGATTTGTGTCAAAAAATTGAGATAAATAATTATTGTGCATATGGGGAAATTCTGCTTTCTTTTATTCCAGCTCATGAAACCTGGGACCAACACTTTTCATATTGCGTTTATGTTTTTGTTCAGTCGAAGAATCTTTGATGCAGTTGTGTGGCACTGTGATACATATGCCACCTGCTGACAGACGTTTGTAGTGCAGCCTGGTGCAGACACGTCAATCTGAAGCAACATCAACCTATTGGCTTGATTCTATCACGTGTGTGGATCTGAAGATGGCGTCTCCAAATGGAGGTAAATTCTAATTTCGTTGTTGGGTGTAAATTGACATATTGATACCGAGATGCTAATGAAACCCGTATGCTTCGTATTTCTATTTGCTGAAACATTCTGAGTTCATATGTTGTACAAATGTCTCACGTTTTTCACAAGGCTATGCTCACACAACAGGTATGTCTGCCAAACCAAAACAAGCCAGCTAGCAATGCCCTTCCTACTTGATAAGATAACTATGCAGTTTGTCTTATTAGCCATCTCGGCCTATCCAATTTATCAGTAACAGCCATTTTAAAGGACACTGACCTAGCTAGGTGATCAGCAAAGGAACAGTAGCTGTAATGACGAATTCATGTGCATGCTAGTAGTTAGCTACAGACCGTACGCCAGATAATGTGATGTAACCAAAGATTGGGTGTCCAATACTGGGCGTTACAAGAAACCCCCTTACAAACCACCACCAATAGATGTGCCAACTAACCTGTTCTTGGCAATACTTTCTTCATTATTGATTCTGTGGGGGAAAAAGTACCAATCTTAGCAATGTCCGTTTCCAGTTGCAGGTGGTTCTACAAAAACCAGCGAAAACTCAAAGATCATCCACGTTTTGAGAACCGAGAACGAAAGTGATCTATACTGTTCTGGAACGAACCAGTTATTACCGTTATTTTACATATTCCAGTCCCACAAAAAAACGCAACAAAGCGCCTATGCAAAGTCCTCACTGTTACTCAGAAACTTATTCCAGTGTCTGCCTGCCAGCTGAAAATCTTTGCCAGTTTTTGTGTAGGCTACCTCCCCCCCTTCTGAAGCATGCATAGTCTAATGTAGCTACTGACATTACAGGTGTGATTTAGAAGTTAGGGAGAGGTTTTTTAATTAGAGAACAATGGATTAACTTTTTCAATGTTAAGGATGCTATAGTTATCACGTTTCACATTGGATTTATTAACTACAAAAAGGTAAGATGTATTTTATTTTAATTCTGGTGCCACTCTGCTCACACAAGTTTGTGTCTGATCTAGCGCTCAAATTCTAGGCAGCATTATGTGTAATGTAGTGGAACTGAGAGTCATGATCAAGAGCTAGCTCTGGTCCAAAGTTAGTTAAGCCAACTCTCTGAAGTTCAAAGACATTCAAAGTTCCTTCATAAAAGCTGCTCCTCCGTAGGTATAATTCTGTGGGCCTAATTCTGATAATGCATGTCATAAAAACAAGATGCCCAGTGCTCTCCTCACCTGCAAAATTTCAGTCGCATGTCGCACCCTACACTACACTTGTCTGTCCAATGCATGTACATAGCTTTCCCGTTCCGTAGCAAGCAGCTTTATCCATTGGTGATCTAATTTAATGTTGTTTTCAGAGGTTTAAAAAGGAACAGAGAGGAACAATATAAACCGTTACTTTTTGGGGGTTTGAACCGGCAAGCACAATGACTCAGCGTGAACAGCACTTGGCGAAAGGCTACTCTTTCACATTTAGTAGTGTTGAATCGGTTGATGATGACTAAAATAAATTTTTCCCCTTTGTAAGGTGATGATTTTGAGTCCTCTCTGCTGAGTTTTGAGAAGCTGGATAGAGCATCTCCTGACCTATGGCCAGAGCAACGTAAGTTTGTCTTCTCCTCTGTGTTCGCTTCATAAAGCCTATCATTGCAATTGACTCATTCCCGATTCTGAATCTCACACAGTGCCGGGAGTTGCAGAATTTGCTGCATCTTGCAAAAATGTGAGTGTTTTTCAAAGATCTATAGCTACCGTTGATCTATAGCTAGCCCAAAATATATATGAATAGACCTACATGGCTGAGAGAATGCACATTCTTATTATTATTTTTTGTTTTGCAGCCAATTACCAATTCTCCACCCAAATGGATGGCTGAACTGGAGAGTGAGGACATTGAAATGTTAAAAGGTAAAGTACAGTAGTGTCATATGGTACACTTACTGTTGAGCATTGCCTACTTGTGAAAATAGACTAATAAGTATTCACTGACTGTACTCCAACTCTATTCCTCCCACAGAGCTGGGGAGTCTGACCACAGCAAACCTGATGGAGAAGGTCAAAGGTCTACAGAACCTGGCCTACCAGCTGGGCCTTGAGGAGTGTAAGTATACACTTATGATACACATACACACTCACAACCAGTTGGGGACCAGAGCCCTGCACTGGCATATATTTTAAGGCCTACCCATGCCTGTGATACTCAGGCCCTACCCTACCCGGGCCTGATTGCTTCTGCCAAATTTAAGACCCTGCCTGAAATTAGAAATAGTTTCCTCCGTTAGTAAATCCATAACTTTCCCATTGCGCGCTCTGCATGCGCTCTGCTCATGGCGGCTCTGGATCTGTGAGTATCATAGCAACGGCTCCGCTTGAGCTGCTCTGCTCATTGACGAGACATATATAGAGAGCGGTTAGCTACTTTTCATCACTCTAAACTCTTACAAAACTCAATGAACATGATTACTTTCTGTGAAATAATCTCTCGTCTTATATTTGACGAGATTGAAGCGCTTCTGACACCATGTTGTGATCTTAGTCAGATACTGTTGACTGTACTGCGCAGCAGAGCACAAGGAAATGACTCCGCTTCAAAATGTTGGTGATCAATTTAGTGATACCCAAGCCCTGCCCATACCCTAGCTATTGATGATAAAACAGGCCCTAACCAAGGCCCATCAGGCTCGGGTCGTGTAGCAGAGCTCTAGTTGTCATTCCATAGGCTACCTCTAGATGGTGCTGCTAGCCTTATGGCTAATTTATGTCTGACCAGTCAAGGAACATCTCAAGTAGCCATTCAACTCATTTTACATTTCACGAAGTAGACACTTTTTAAGATTCAATGTATTTCTAATCTTTCTGAATATTGTTGTAATGAATTAGACAGAAATAGATTGTAAATGGAGAGTATTGGAGTGATTCCTCATGAAATCCAGACAAAAAAATTACGTGATTTTTGTAATTTTCACAAAATGTGATCCATAGAATAGTCCATTGGAGGATGGATTGTTGAGATATATTTGACATTTGTATCTAAAAACATAATTGAGAAATAATTAAAGTTGGCATATTTATGACATTTTAGCCTTAACCAAAGACTACATCATTTTTCATCTTTCATCAGATGCTACAAAGCCAAAAAAATGGTGTCATTTGAAGCTTTACCGCTTGCTCTGTAATATTTTGATTTAAATATATATATATTTTTTTATGGATATTGAAACTTCTAAACATGAAAATATATTTGAAAAATTATTTGGCAAATATTTCAATACAATGCCTTCAGAAAGTATTCATATCCCTTGACTTATTTTACATTTTGTTGTTACAGCCTGATTTTAAAAAAAAAATGTTTTAAGTCAGCCATCTACAGTACTCACAATACCTCATAATGACAAAGTGAAAACATGTTTTTAGATTTTTTTGTTGCATTTATTGAAAATTAAATACAGAAATAACTAATTTAAATAAGTATTTACCCCTGAGTCAATACATGTTAGAATCACCTTTGGCAGTGAATACAGCTGTGAGTCTTTCTGGGTAAGTCTCTAAGAACTTTGCACACCTGGATTGTACAATATTTGCATATTATTCATTTTTTTATCCTTCATGCTCGGTGAAGTTGGTTTTTGACCATTGCTAGACAACCAGTCTTGCCATAGATGTTCAAGCCCATTTAACTAAAAACGGTAACTAGGACACTCTGGAACATTCAAAGTCGTCTTGGTAAGAAACTCCAGTGAATATTTGACCTTGTGTTTTAGGTTATTGTCCTGCTGAAAGGTGAATTTGTCTCCCAGTGTCTGTTGGAAAGCAGACTGAACCAGGTCTTCTAGGATTTTGCCTGTGCTTAGCTCTATTCCGTTTATTTTTATCCCAAAAAAACCTCCCTTGCCGATGACAAGCATACCCTTAACATGATGCAGCCTCCACCATGCTTGAAAATATGAAGAGTATTTCAACACGACACTTTGTAATCAGGGTATAAAAGTTTATTTCTTTCTTTGTGTTTTTTTTGCCTGTTTTGGAATATTTTTATTCTGTACAAATGTCCTTTGTTTCTCTTTGTCATTTAGGTTAATATTGTTTAGTAACTACAATGTTGCCCTCATGATGAAATCCCTGAGTGGTTTTCTTCCTCTCCAGCACCTGAGTTAGGCAGGACCTCTGTATCTTTGTTGTGACTGGTTGTATTGATACACCATCCAAAGTGTCATTAATAACTTCAACATGCTCAAAGGTATATTCAATGTCTGCTTTTTAAATTTTGACTCAAGACATTTCAGCTTTTCAGTATTAATTAATTTGTAAAAATGTCTAAAAACATAATTCCTCTTTGACATTATGGGGTATTGTGTGTAGGCCAGTGACATAAAATCTCAATTTAATCCGTTTTAAATTCAGGCTGTAACACAACAAAATTTGGAAAAACTCAAGGGGTGTAAATACCTTCTGAAGGCACTAATATCTGCTAGTTTAAAGTTATAGCTATTTTATACAGAGAAATTGGCAGTAGTAGGCAATCACAGCCATCTTTTTACTTATCATTGCACGTCAGCAGAGGGCAACCATTTTGAATGCATTTTCACATTAAAGGGTAGTTAGTATGAACTTAGCCACATGTAACAAATGGATTTACATTAGTATACGCATCAAAATATCCAATGCAAAGTTACACCTCACTTTTCAGAACTTGTTTTGTTATTAAATAAAATGGATGAGAATGCCGAAATCATGACGGAAACATTTTTGAGGGATGTGAAGGTATATGGAGGACCCGGCAAGCCAGCCTATTCCCTATAATGTAAACTCCAGTAGAAATTACTTCAAATGTATAACTTTAAATTAAACCAAATCGTTTGCACTCATGACTATGGGTTTCAATTTAATTTTCAGCCAATTTACAAGCAAATACTTGGATTTATTGTTACAAATCAGCTTACTAGTGTCGTGTCTTTGGCTATGCCGGATTAAGTGATATGACATGCTATTCTATAAAATCGTTTCTCCGTAATTAATATTACCTAATTGAGCTAATCATGTAAATGTAATTAACTAGAAAGTCGGGGCACCACGAAATAATATTTATAGAGCTGTTATCTTCCGAATAAACTCTTAAAGACCTAGTAATATTTTACATCAATAGCAGTCAATATTAATCGTCACCTTATTTCAGTCTCATCTGAAAGTTGTAAATTCTTGGTTATCTTCACGAACCCTGGCTAACAAGTTGAATCAGCAATACAAAATTGGGTTTAATTATTTATTTACTAAATACCTAACTAATCACACAGAATTACACATACATATAATTAATCATAACTTGATTACAAATTACGTCATAAAGGAAAACGTCCCTAGCAGGCGGAACAGATATGACAGCTGGTTACACAAAAGAAAAGGGGGCTGGGTTTGAGTGAAAGAGCGGGAAGACTTGAGGAACAAACGGAGACGCCATGCTATCGTAAATACAGTATCCTATGCATTCTAAATTACCGCCCATTTGGAAAAGGAAAATGCAATAAATATTTACTCTGAGCTGCGCTTCGGTAGGTTGGTGGTAGGTGGAAGGCCGTGTTGCCCAACCGAGTCCTTTGTCCTTTGAAGAATGTCTCTGCTGGTCAATTGGATACATTGTAGTAACATCGTTGTGTGGTAGACGGGATACTCTCTGTCCTATCCTAATTTACGTTTGCAGCTGCTGTTGCTAACTCAACGTCTAGGAGGTATCACTTCAATAGTGAATAAGAGTTCAAAGTTCATACCATTCGCAACCAAAGCTCACGCTGATGTTGGCTTCGTTCTGTAGTTATTATCTGAACCATTCTGACATCGGACCGTCGTCTTCACATCCTCGGAACAGGAAGGTTACATTTTCGTCAAGGGTTTATATAGTGGAGGGAGAAAAGGGGTGTGTTTCATAATTTACAACCTATGTCTCTTCACGTGGGCGGGCCACTGAGTCGGACCTAATTCACTCATGAAAACCCAATTCTCACATTTTAGAAGCTAAAATCACATTTCATCCCATCACGAATAATTTCATATTCAAACATTTCAAGTGAACAACAATTCCATGTGAATCCGATAACTCTGATGTGTAGACTTTCCACTGTAGAGTTTGTTTTTCTATCATTGATGAGAATGTGCCAGATGACAACTGAACTGACATAATATACATTAAGTACCACCGCATATGTTCAATTGGTCGGATTACCAGAATATAGTTCATTCCCCCCCCAACTTCTGATGTTCCCAGACTCTCTATGTTAACCAAGGGGTTTTCTAATGTCACATCAGTAGAGTAGAGAGAGGAAGAAGGGGGGAAGAGGTATTTGACTGTCATAAACCTAGGCCAACGTCATGACACTAGGTTGCTAGCCAACTAGACTGCTAACGTTGGCCATACTTGCATGCTAAAGTTAACCCTACCAGCCTGCTAACGTTACGTAAGCACTTCAAGTGTCAGCCAGTTGCTATCAACACCAACTTACAGCTACATTAAAGCACTGGAGTGACTGCGGTTCCGACATGCCGTAGCTATTGATACGAATATTTCTGCGCAGGTGCAGGAATTTGTTTTACTTAGCTGCTGCACACTCCTGCCAATGTAACTTCTGCTCTGTGTTCCCACTGCTCCGCTGCCACTTCCATGAAGGGGGAAACTTCATGTTGTGCACTAAAGATATGGTTGAAATGTTCCAACTATGCATTCCATGCCTCAAGTGCGATTTCATGTTCTTTTTTCAGTAGGGGTGTTAAGCTACATACAACTATCATGTTGTACACCGAAGACATGAGTGTGCAAAGCTGTCATCAAGGCAAAGGGTGGCTACTTTGAAGAATCTCAAATATAAAATATATTTTGATTTGTTGAACACTTTTTTGCTTACTACATGATTCCATATGTGTTATTTCATAGTTTTGATGTCTTCACTATTATTCTACAATGTAGAAAATGAGTAGGTGTGCCCAAATGTTTGACTGGTACTGTAACTCAGTGTAAAACAACAGCAATTCAACATTGCATTTAGAAGTCTGGTGATGTAGGGGCAGGTCTCACATAACACAACAAGTATTGAAGCATGTGATGGATGCAAAATGTGGATTGACAGATTTTCTGCATCCATTGTCCTAATCCATAAAGTGTGGATTAGAGAGATGTAGCCTAGCTAAGTGCTCCTTTTTTTCCTAAGAGGAATATGGGTACTTATTTCGCTATGGACAAAGCACACCATGCACAAACCCAGAAACAAAACACCGTGACAGAGATTTGATACAGACTTAAATCATTTCCTCTCAAAGTATTTTTTGCTGCCAAAATAAAAGTATTGTTGAATTCTAACTATGCATTTAACGTTGGCTGCACTTGTTTTGCACACACTCTTGTTGTAGAATAGAGCACTCCCTTAAATCTATGCTCTCTGGGTGGGGTTCTACCTTAAATCTGGATTGGATTTAGCCTCCATTCAATGCTTAAACAGAAACTGTAATCTTGTACAGTGAGGACGAGGAACCCTCTAACCCCCCTTTGTGATTCTGAGAGATGTAGAGCATGTTGGTTATGCAGAAGGGGTGCAGGGCTGATAGGTCTCGCTCCACAGCGAGCGCACCGCTGATTTGTCAAATTCCATAAAGACAGGATGATTAAAGTAGACTCATTCTGGAAAGGATTATGCCAAACATGATTTGTCTGGGCTTTGCCCTGCTCGCTCATAGAAATGAGAGATATATTTTTGTTTAATGGCAACGTTTATGTTGATCGAGCAAGCAAGCTACCTCAAGATATAGCGCATGACTTGACCGCTTGAGTGACAATGAATTGCCTCAAAGTGCACGTAGACTTGGTGGGGATGACAAAAGCAATGACACTGCTTGAATGTCTCATTATTATGCAGCAGGCGTTATGAAAGCTCAGATTAGTGTCATTGACTTCAGCATAGCTGTAGATAAAATGTGTTATCTGCTTATTCCAGGCTCATATTTACAGGTCAGGATCCTCTCTGTCTACCACACACATTATAGCTAAATATTATAACTAAATACAAATTAAACAAGCTGATCATACAGTCTGATCCAGGGTCTGTGGGACCAGTCTCACCCAAACGGATAAGCTTCATTTACAGGCATTTATGGGAAAATGAAGCTATCTGATGTCCCTCACATTTTTCAGATCAGCTTGTCTCATGCCCTGAGCATGCAGTGATCTGTTAATGTTCTTTCATTTGATTAAATGCTTCATGTTGTCTGCCATACGACATATGTGTTTGTTATAAAGATGTTAGCAGCCATAAAGGAAGGGATGTTGTCTTTGCAACCATGTCATGTACCTCGGGATGAAGTAACACAATGATGGTTATTATCGGTCTCAGAGCAGCTTGTAATGATGCCTTTTTAATGTGCTCTGGTTTAATTTTCTTGTTTTCCCGGCTGTCAGAGGAGGCCTTGTAAATCTCAGCTACTTTTTCATCATGTTTGTTTCCTTAGAGAGAGAGAGGGAGATAACACAAACCAGGGCAGGGGACAGGATTTACTACCCCCCTTTAAACATGTGGCCCATTAAATTGAGCTGGTTAATGGGCAGAGTACAATCAGCCAGTGAAAACACCCGCCTTGATGCCTGTGGAGGAAGGGGACTGGCCAGACGTAGACACCTCTGACCTAGAGGACACTGATTTCACCTGAACCTACAGAAGGACTTGGAACACCAGCCTAATGTCATGTAAAATGGCTAAATGTAGCCTAATCTTTTGAGATCCATAGGCAGAATACCTGTAGAACAGAGGCCCCAAGTGTGGAAGGCAAGTGGGGCAGCACTGCATGTATATTATGCATGCACATATGTGTTAGTATGGGTGTGTGTGGCAGGCCCTCTGTTCCCTGGGGGCCCCCCCTCCACCCCACCCCCCCTCCACCCCACCCCCCCCGATGGCTGTATGATGCTGCAACAGTGTGCCCCAGGGGGGACCTGGCGCATGCCTCCTCCCCAGACCCCAGCTGCTGCTCCGACCTGTGATGAATGCTCCTGTTGTGGGCCGCTGAGCTCGGCATCAGGCCCTGGGTCCCAGGAGAGTGCTGACTACTGTGATAAGTGCTGTTATTGGAGGTAATTGAAAGGGGATTGGTCCTGAGGGACAGGCCTCAGGCTGCTGCTCTAACACACTTGTAGGTTTCACTGATCCCCACCACCACCGGCTGACTGGACTGACTGGGACTTGGCTCCTTGCTAATGCAGTGATATCTTTCTCTATGATGGGGCCTAATATGGAGTCAAGCAGCTTCCCTATGCAGAGACCATTTAGTGTAGACTGATATCATTTTTCAGTATAATTCTTTAGAGTCAGATGATGAGGACAAGTACTGTACAGAACCAGCCTCCTGATTTTTCACTGCAATGTATTTGTTGGAAATAGATTCAGATTTAAGTAATGGGGCCAATGTGTGACATTGGGATTAAAATTTCTAAATGGTTTGAAACAGAATTTTTGAAATTATTTTCATGCAGGAAAAAAAGTGAATTTTTGCAAATTGGCTATTAACTTCACCTATACAGCATCATATGCCTAGGACTATACATCCCTTTAAGAAGGGTTCATAAAACATTGGCAAGTCAAATTCAAGGACTTTCAGGAACTTTTTTAAGCATTTAATTGTAATTGAAGGACCTCTGTTTTACAACTGTAAAGACAGAATTTTATAATATAGACCCCCCCCCCCCCCAACAAAAAGCATTTAAGAATAATTATTTTTTGGGGGGGGGGGGTCTTGCCAATGCATTGATTTTCAAATTATTATTACATTCTAAAATATGTGAGAATAATGTGGACATTACCTGACTAAATAGATTGGATGGCCATTTTTCTGTAGACTGTGGCCGACACAGGCACACATAATAAAGCCATGAATAGCGATAGCATTCATCTCACCATTTGAATCTCACCATCGCTGTTCTCATAATGAGAAAGTGAGTAAAAACCAGGTTCCTTTCTTATTGGAAGAATTTGTCAATCAATTGAAGTGGCGGGAAACAAACAAAAGTGGCCACATCTCTCACAATAACGGATTAAAAAATGAAATCATGGAAAATTATAAGGGAGCAGGAGAACTTATAAATTGGCTACAATATTTACAAGGACTTTTCAAGCACCAAATTGATTAAATGTCTGATTTTCAAGGTAGGCCTATTCAAATACTTGAATTTCTGGCCTCCAAATTAAAGTTCAAGTAGGCTACTTCAAGCCCCTTGTACTGTTTAAAATTGCAGGTGTAACATGGAAAACAAAATGTATTTCTCATGTTATTTCATTACCAGGTTATATTGTGAATAAGCCCACTGGGGCATGTAATTTGTCATTATATCCAGAATAATTAATAGGAATAGCGTTGGGAGTTGCGCAAAAGCCTATCCTACACAATTGAGCGCAGTAGACTCGGTGTCCAATCCGAGGCACAAAGATTTTATGAAAACATGAACTCATTACCATAATACTTTCTCTGTTAAATCTAACGATACCCTGCTCTAAATCAAGCAGACAACAACAGATTATCAATATCAATTCGCTAGGGATATTAGATCCAACGTGAATCCAGGCACAAATGTCTTCACCGGCAACAAATGAGATACACATATTCCTCGCAAACTCCATTTTTTTCCAGCACTTGAGCTGTTGTTGCATGGCATGCGCTATCACAACAGCTGTCTGTCACTTGACTGTCCTTCCTTCATGGATCAGATGATCCTGGCTAAATTCCCAATCTGGCCCTCAAACCATCATGGTCACCTAATAATCCCCAGTTTACAATTGGCTCATTCATCCCCCTCCTCTCCCCTATAACTATTCCCCAGGTCGTTGCTGCAAATGAGAACGTGTTCTCAGTCAACTTACCTGGTAAAATAACGGTAAAATAAAATAAAAATAAAATAAATGATGATGTGTGAAGATATCATGGTGTAACTAATCAGCTGGATGCCAAATGCCCATCGAATAAGTGTTATACATAATTATTGAAGAACCACGTTAATGACAGTATTGATTTAGGTTTTAAGTATCAAGGTAAGGTGACACTTTTGTGTTAGAAGCATGCGATTTTGCAATGTCATACATAATTTTTGATTTGTGTGCCCATGAAAACAGTTTTCACCCCGTAACAAAAGGAGACTCGAAATGTTACCTAGTTACACTGCATTTCTGTGATCTCTATACAAAAAACTGTCCAACAGATAGATCAAGGATTCTTACAGGGTTCAAGTTCAATATCTAATTTAATTGATTCATACTTAATATATTATATAATGACAACTTGCACTGCCATAAAAGCAAGGACAGAAAAGTAACGTTTTATGTCACACAATTTTTGACAAATCCGTCAAGACACCAACCATGATAAAGGGTTAAACAGGTTTTAAATCAACTCGTGAATTTTTTTGAATATAGCTATGTTCTCCCCGTATATCTTCATGTAATGAGATGGAAAAATTGGCAGATTATTATCAATAGCTTATCAACAGCTGTAACAAGTTGTCTAGTGTAGGAAATCCTTACTGGTGCCCTAGTTTATATAAAGATCCATTTGCATGTAAAAGTGCTTAAAGTACATATTAGTCTAAGATCTTGTTAATTTTGAAGTATTGCACTTGAATAAAATACTTTCTGTCTCTGTTGGTTTTTACTTTTGGCTGCCTGTAGCTGTGGCCAGAGGGGAGGGGTTGGAATTTGGTGTGGAGTGGATGGAAAGAGTCTGATGTGATTTTAGTCGCCTTCTGCAGAGCTCTGCACAGATGGACAGATGACAGGTCTTGCTGCTGCCACATTATTTTACAGCAAGACCTGCCAATCCTCCTCAATGAGGCTGTCATAATCATCCAGGTAATCCTCCAGGTTTGGTTTGATACAAGGGAACGCCAGTCAAGACCAGTCCTGCTTAGTATTGGCTGGCGGTGGCAAAGAGCTGTCCTGGTCTAAACACCACTGTGATGCCAGGATGACCCCTACATCCCTGCCTATGTGGAGTTGAGGCTGAAGGTCAGTGCTGACAGCTCCTAATGGCCCAGCATCAATCTCCTTCCTATTAAGAGGCCAGGGCTGCTGAATATGATTGCATTCACACTGGCCCATGGTGCTAATGTGCCTTCATCAATCCATCAGGGCGGCCTGAGCGACCGCGGGGCGGGCCGTTATGAAGTTCTGCTCCCTGACAACCTCTGAATGAGGAACAGGGGACCCACCCCCTCCTCTCCTCTGTCCTCCTCTCCGCACCGGCCTGCTTTATGAGCTCATAGTGGAGATGAATAGCAAGGCCCACCCGCTGGAGAATTGTCCGTGGTGAAGACGCCATTAGGAATGGCGTGATGGGAAACTGAAACGAGTCAAACGATGATGTGTGTTGATAAGTTTTCTGTATCAAATTATTGAATTTTTTTGCAATTTGAGATGCATACTTTGGGGGAAATGCTGTTTGGCTTGAGGAGATGAAATTGCTGGTATGAGAAAATTGTCCCCCAAAAAAAGTTTCTGTTTAGCAAAATATGTACCAAGTTAATCCAGAAGCCTCAAACCAGTGTTGCATGGTTAGTTTCCTGACTGTTTATGTTTAGTGCAGCTGTTGAAGCATGTAGTGACAGTCAGTGCTGAATCGCAATCGTACAATCAGAATTGTGGTTCATCAAACTCTTGAAATTCTTCAGTTCACTTTTAGCAATTTTGAATGTTCGACTATTACACTAAGATTGTCTAAACAGCCTAGAAGCTATGGTGAGGTGCCCTCTGTCTCTGTATCAGTGTTGGAGGTGTGTATCTTGGTAGAGGGAAAGAGAGCTGCACACACCGCCTGTTCTTCAGCCCTGCCTGCCTGAGCAGATCGGAAATGACACCTCATTTCCATAAACGCATTAGGAATTCATTGGATTTTCTTTCCCAGCTAATCATAGTGGCGGTGTAAAACCTTTTAGGCATTTTAATGAATGAATTTTGACTGATTGCCTATTAATAAGGACACCTCTTGAACAGGGATAGGCTGTGGCATGGGTGGGGAGGTGTAGATGTGTTTGTTTGTGCGAGCGTGTGTGTCTCAGTGCACACAGGCAGGAATATATTGGAGGGAGAGAAGAGGGGGGGAGGAGAGGAGCGCTCTCGGTTGGGACATAAAGAGGAACCAGTGGCTCCCCAGGGAAATCACTGGCTGTGTCTGCATCTTAAATATCCCTGTGAAGTATCAATAAGTAGGTAATTGAATTGTGAACACAAACATGAGCGTCAGGTGTAGGCTATGTTTTGCGAGGTGGGTGGGTATATGGGAAGGGGGGGTGAGTGAATGTGTTAATGGGGGAAGGAGGGGTTTGTGGGGGGTGTCATCCCCGGGTCCCAGGGGAAGTGGACAGTGAGAATGGATGTTAAATCCATTAAGTAAAGCTTACAACCAGTAATAGCTGAGTGGCACTTAAAGATGGGCAGCAGGGGTCAGATTAGTCTGCTTGACTCTTAATGATAGTGAATTGTGGAAGTCGGGGCTGGAGGCTGGGATGCCAGTTAACCCAGGTGGTCATCTGTCTCTAGGGCTAACAGGGGTCTGGCTGGCTCCTCTGGCGTGTGCCTGGAGTGGTGAAGCGGCCTCACCATGATTACTACCATTCTACACACGGGGGGTGGGGTATGTGACAATGACACCCAGATCACACACTCCAAACGGTAGGAAAGTGATGTCACACATTTAGGCTATACATTTACATTGGGAGAATGCTATTTTGAGAAGTGCTGGTGGATGAATATTGTATTCAGTATTGGATATTCATTTGGTTGAGGGGGACATTTTGTCATTTAATTTCCCATCAGTCCCACGTTGTGATGGCATCCCCAGGCCAGCCCAGCCAGGGCTAAATGATAATTAGAGCACAACTAATCAACAGGGTGAAGACATGGCCCTCACAATCCATAAGGTGTTATTTAGTATGGCTGGCAGCTGTAACAAGTCACTGATAAATAAGTACAGAATTAGTGATTGACCTTTGTAATCAACTAAACACATCTCTAACTCCCTCTAATCAGTATTGATTGCCCCTGCCGTGTAACCGCGTCTATGTGTGGGCATGTGCACATGCATCCGAGTGTGTGTTTCTGGGTGGGGGGGGGGGGGTGTCTGCCATCTATGTTGGTGTCTTCCACTCTGTGTGTGTGAGTCCAGTTGCCTGAGGGTGGCTGACTGGCTGATCATTTCTCTTCCTGCTTTTAATATTTCTCTTACAATGCAAATCATATGAGTTTCTATGTGACAGAGGCGGATGCTAAACTGAACTCGTAATTAATGAGTGGCTCAGAGGGGTTAGTCTTGATCAAGGGGGGGGGGGGGGGGCTACAGCCACAGACCAGGCTGCTCTCATTTATTGTTGGGGTGATCGAGAGAGATACGGAGGGAGAGGGCCACCAGTCTCTCCCATTAGCAGGCCTATCCAGAAACCAGTGGTCCATTTAACACGCTCTTAGCAGAGAGATCAGAAAGATAAACTGGGATTAGGAGACCAATGACTCAATAGTATTCTCTAAAGCAGGGGTATTTAACTCTTAGGGTGTTTTCTCAGTCCTCTTTAATGTGAACTCGGGGGTAAAAAAAGAAGCAAAATAACTCTGTACTCTTTGTATTCACACTGCCCTTGCATTTGCATGAGGACTCAACTCTTTTGCCAGTTCATTTCACCTTTTTTGAGGTCTGAGTCCTCTTTGCATTCAAATTGGTATGTTCTGAAAGGAACCAATATATTTTTCCAACATTCACTCAATGCACTCTGGGTAAAAGTACAGGACAAGCCATTCCATCAGAACATGTTATCGGACAGCTAGATATACCAACGTACATTTGTAAACTAATTGATTTAGTTAAAAAACATTATTGTAATCAGAAGATAATATTAACATGTAAATATCATTGATAACAGATTAAATATCAGAAGAATTACTGGAGATTAAATAATGCTGTAGGCCTAACTGAAAATTGTGCACCCAATGTAGGCTACTGCCCCTTTAAGAGTTGGAATGGATTTTGTACCTTATCTTTTGATTATCAGCAACTATGTTGTTGTCTTCTCGCACCATTCAAAGCCCACAACTGAATAATCAGTTTATGAATCTCTCTTAGCCTATAGATCAATATATTGGAAACAAATCATCTCAACATTCGTGTCAGTACAAAACTCCACATATATTTAAGAATTTCTTTGCATCCTTGACAATCACTAGTCAAAATCCAAAACCAGTTTTTTCTACGAGCCTGCACATCATCTTCTCTCTCCAATGTGAGGTGTTTTGGCAGGTGAAACTGTGTTGCAGTAGTCTAGTGTGATGGGTTATGGCAGGAGAAACTGTGTTGCAGTAGTCTAGTGTGAGGGGTTATGGCAGGAGAAACTGTGTTGCAGTAGTCTAGTGGGTGGGGTTATGGCAGGAGAAACTGTGTTGCAGTAGTCTAGTGTGAGGGGTTATGGCAGGAGAAACTGTGTTGCAGTAGTCTAGTATGAGGGGTTATGGCAGGGGAAACTGTGTTGCAGTAGTCTAGTGTGAGGGGTTATGGCACAGGAAACTGTGTTGCAGTAGTCTAGTGTGAGGGGTTATGGCAGGGGAAACAGTGTTATAGTAGTCTAGTGTGAGGGGTTATGGCACAGAAAACTCTGTTGCAGTAGTCTAGTGTGAGGGGTTATGGCAGTTGAAACTGTGTTGCAGTAGTCTAGTGTGAGGGGTTATGGCAGTTGAAACGGTATTGCAGTAGTCTAGTGTGAGGGGTTATGGCAGTTGAAACTGTGTTGTAGTAGTCTAGTGGGTGGGGTTATGGCAGGAGAAACTGTGTTGCAGTAGTCTAGTGTGAGGGGTTATGTCAGGGAAAACTGTGTTGCAGTAGTCTAGAGTGAGGGGTTATGGCAGGAGAAACTGTGTTGCAGTAGTCTAGTGTGAGGGGTTATGGCAGGAGAAACTGTGTTGCAGTAGTCTAGTGTGAGGGGTTATGGCAGGAGAAACTGTGTTGCAGTAGTCTAGTATGAGGGGTTATGGCAGGTGAAACTGTGTTGCAGTAGTCTAGTGTGAGGGGTTATGGCAGGGGAAACTGTGTTGCAGTAGTCTAGTGTGAGGGGTTATGGCACAGGAAACTCTGTTGCAGTAGTCTAGTGTGAGGGGTTATGGCAGTTGAAACTGTGTTGCAGTAGTCTAGTGTGAGGGGTTATGGCAGGAGAAACTGTGTTGCAGTAGTCTAGTGTGAGGGGTTATGGCAGGTGAAACAGTGTTGCAGTAGTCTAGAGTGAGGGGTTATGGCAGGAGAAACTGTGTTGCAGTAGTCTAGTGTGAGGGGTTATGGCAGTTGAAACTGTGTTGCAGTAGTCTAGTGTGAGGGGTTATGGCAGTTGAAACGGTATTGCAGTAGTCTAGTATGAGGGGTTATGGCAGGAGAAACTGTGTTGCAGTAGTCTAGTGGGTGGGGTTATGGCAGGGGAATCTGTGTTGCAGTAGTCTAGTGTGAGGGGTTATGGCAGGAGAAACTGTGTTGCAGTAGTCTAGTGTGAGGGGTTATGGCAGTTGAAACTGTGTTGCAGTAGTCTAGTGTGAGGGGTTATGGCAGTTGAAACGGTATTGCAGTAGTCTAGTGTGAGGGGTTATGGCAGGAGAAACTGTGTTGCAGTAGTCTAGTGTGAGGGGTTATGGCAGGAGAAACTGTGTTGCAGTAGTCTACTGTGAGGGGTTATGTCAGGGAAAACTGTGTTGCAGTAGTCTAGTGGGTGGGGTTATGGCAGGGGAATCTGTGTTGCAGTAGTCTAGTGTGAGGGGTTATGGCACAGGAAACTGTGTTGCAGTAGTCTAGTGTGAGGGGTTATGGCAGGTGAAACTGTGTTGCAGTAGTCTAGTGTGAGGGGTTATGGCAGGGGAAACTGTGTTGCAGTAGTCTAGAGTGAGGGGTTATGGCACAGGAAACTGTGTTGCAGTAGTCTAGTGTGAGGGGTTATGGCAGGAGAAACTGTGTTGCAGTAGTCTAGTGTGAGGGGTTATGGCACAGGAAACTGTGTTGCAGTAGTCTAGTGTGAGGGGTTATGGCAGGGGAAACTGTGTTGCAGTAGTCTAGAGTGAGGGGTTATGGCACAGGAAACTGTGTTGCAGTAGTCTAGTGTGAGGGGTTATGGCAGGAGAAACTGTGTTGCAGTAGTCTAGTGTGAGGGGTTATGGCAGGAGAAACTGTGTTGCAGTAGTCTAGTGTGAGGGGTTATGGCAGGAGAAACTGTGTTGCAGTAGTCTAGTGTGAGGGGTTATGGCAGGAGAAACTGTGTTGCAGTAGTCTAGTGTGATGGGTCATGGCACAGGTAACTGTGTTGCAGTAGTCTAGTGTGAGGGGTTATGGCACAGGTAACTGTGTTGCAGTAGTCTAGTGTGAGGGGTTATGGCACAGGTAACTGTGTTGCAGTAGTCTAGTGTGAGGGGTTATGGCAGGGGAAACTGTGTTGCAGTAGTCTAGTGTGAGGGGTTATGGCAGGAGAAACTGTGTTGCAGTAGTCTAGTGTGAGGGGTTATGGCAGGAGAAACTGTGTTGCAGTAGTCTAGTGTGAGGGGTTATGGCAGGAGAAACTGTATTGCAGTAGTCTAGTGTGAGGGGTTATGGCAGGAGAAACTGCTGTTGCAGTAGTCTAGTGTGAGGGGTTATGGCAGGGGAAACTGTTACAGTAGTCTAGTGTGAGGGGTTATGGCAGGTGAAACTGTGTTGCAGTAGTCTAGTGTGAGGGGTTATGGCAGGGGAAACTGTGTTGCAGTAGTCTAGTGTGAGGGGTTATGACAGGTGAAACGGTGTTGCAGTAGTCTAGTGTGAGGGGTTATGGCAGGGGAAACGGTGTTGCAGTAGTCTAGTGTGAGGGGTTATGACAGGTGAAACGGTGTTGCAGTAGTCTAGTGTGAGGGTTTATGGAAGGTGAAACTGTGTTGTAGTAGTCTAGTGTCAGGGGTTATGGCAGGTGAAACTGTGTTGCAGTAGTCTAGTGTGAGGGGTTATGGCACAGGAAACTGTGTTGCAGTAGTCTAGTGTGAGGGGTTATGGCAGGTGAAACTGTGTTGTAGTAGTCTAGTGTCAGGGGTTATGGCAGGAGAAACTGTGTTGCAGTAGTCTAGTGTGAGGGGTTATGGCAGTTGAAACTGTGTTGCAGTAGTCTAGTGGGTGGGGTTATGGCAGGAGAAACTGTGTTGCAGTAGTCTAGTGTGAGGGGTTATGGCAGGAGAAACTGTGTTGCAGTAGTCTAGTGTCAGGGGTTATGGCAGGTGAAACTGTGTTGCAGTAGTCTAGTGTGAGGGGTTATGGCAGGAGAAACTGTGTTGCAGTAGTCTAGTGTGAGGGGTTATGGCAGGTGAAACAGTGTTGCAGTAGTCTAGAGTGAGGGGTTATGGCAGGAGAAACTGTGTTGCAGTAGTCTAGTGTGAGGGGTTATGTCAGGGAAAACTGTGTTGCAGTAGTCTAGAGTGAGGGGTTATGGCAGGAGAAACTGTGTTGCAGTAGTCTAGTGTGAGGGGTTATGTAAGGGAAAACTGTGTTGCAGTAGTCTAGTGGGTGGGGTTATGGCAGGGGAATCTGTGTTGCAGTAGTCTAGTGTGAGGGGTTATGGCAGGAGAAACTGTGTTGCAGTAGTCTAGTGTGAGGGGTTATGGCAGTTGAAACTGTGTTGCAGTAGTCTAGTGTGAGGGGTTATGGCAGTTGAAACGGTATTGCAGTAGTCTAGTGTGAGGGGTTATGGCAGGAGAAACTGTGTTGCAGTAGTCTAGTGTGAGGGGTTATGGCAGGAGAAACTGTGTTGCAGTAGTCTACTGTGAGGGGTTATGTCAGGGAAAACTGTGTTGCAGTAGTCTAGTGTGAGGGGTTATGGCAGGTGAAACTGTGTTGCAGTAGTCTAGTGTGAGGGGTTATGGCACAGGAAACTGTGTTGCAGTAGTCTAGTGTGAGGGGTTATGGCACAGGAAACTGTGTTGCAGTAGTCTAGTGTGAGGGGTTATGACAGGTGAAACTGTGTTGCAGTAGTCTAGTGGGTGGGGTTATGGCAGGGGAATCTGTGTTGCAGTAGTCTAGTGTGAGGGGTTATGGCAGGTGAAACTGTGTTGCAGTAGTCTAGTGGGTGGGGTTATGGCAGGGGAATCTGTGTTGCAGTAGTCTAGTGTGAGGGGTTATGGCACAGGAAACTGTGTTGCAGTAGTCTAGTGTGAGGGGTTATGGCAGGTGAAACTGTGTTGCAGTAGTCTAGTGTGAGGGGTTATGGCAGGGGAAACAGTGTTGCAGTAGTCTAGTGTGAGGGGTTATGGCACAGGAAACTGTGTTGCAGTAGTCTAGTGTGAGGGGTTATGGCAGGTGAAACTGTGTTGCAGTAGTCTAGTGTGAGGGGTTATGGCAGGGGAAACTGTGTTGCAGTAGTCTAGTGTGAGGGGTTATGGCACAGGAAACTGTGTTGCAGTAGTCTAGTGTGAGGGATTATGGCACAGGAAACTGTGTTGCAGTAGTCTAGTGTGAGGGGTTATGGCAGGGGAAACTGTGTTGCAGTAGTCTAGATTGAGGGGTTATGGCACAGGAAACTGTGTTGCAGTAGTCTAGTGTGAGGGGTTATGGCAGGAGAAACTGTGTTGCAGTAGTCTAGTGTGAGGGGTTATGGCAGAAGAAACTGTGTTGCAGTAGTCTAGTGTGAGGGGTTATGGCAGGAGAAACTGTGTTGCAGTAGTCTAGTGTGAGGGGTTATGGCAGGAGAAACTGTGTTGCAGTAGTCTAGTGTGAGGGGGTATGGCAGGAGAAACTGTGTTGCAGTAGTCTAGTGTGATGGGTCATGGCACAGGTAACTGTGTTGCAGTAGTCTAGTGTGAGGGGTTATGGCACAGGTAACTGTGTTGCAGTAGTCTAGTGTGAGGGGTTATGGCACAGGTAACTGTGTTGCAGTAGTCTAGAGTGAGGGGTTATGGCAGGAGAAACTGTGTTGCAGTAGTCTAGTGTGAGGGGTTATGTCAGGGAAAACTGTGTTGCAGTAGTCTAGAGTGAGGGGTTATGGCAGGAGAAACTGTGTTGCAGTAGTCTAGTGTGAGGGGTTATGTAAGGGAAAACTGTGTTGCAGTAGTCTAGTGGGTGGGGTTATGGCAGGGGAATCTGTGTTGCAGTAGTCTAGTGTGAGGGGTTATGGCAGGAGAAACTGTGTTGCAGTAGTCTAGTGTGAGGGGTTATGGCAGTTGAAACTGTGTTGCAGTAGTCTAGTGTGAGGGGTTATGGCAGTTGAAACGGTATTGCAGTAGTCTAGTGTGAGGGGATATGGCAGGAGAAACTGTGTTGCAGTAGTCTAGTGTGAGGGGTTATGGCAGGAGAAACTGTGTTGCAGTAGTCTACTGTGAGGGGTTATGTCAGGGAAAACTGTGTTGCAGTAGTCTAGTGTGAGGGGTTATGGCAGGTGAAACTGTGTTGCAGTAGTCTAGTGTGATGGGTTATGGCACAGGAAACTGTGTTGCAGTAGTCTAGTGTGAGGGGTTATGGCACAGGAAACTGTGTTGCAGTAGTCTAGTGTGAGGGGTTATGGCAGGTGAAACTGTGTTGCAGTAGTCTAGTGGGTGGGGTTATGGCAGGGGAATCTGTGTTGCAGTAGTCTAGTGTGAGGGGTTATGGCACAGGAAACTGTGTTGCAGTAGTCTAGTGTGAGGGGTTATGGCAGGTGAAACTGTGTTGCAGTAGTCTAGTGTGAGGGGTTATGGCAGGGGAAACAGTGTTGCAGTAGTCTAGTGTGAGGGGTTATGGCACAGGAAACTGTGTTGCAGTAGTCTAGTGTGAGGGGTTATGGCAGGTGAAACTGTGTTGCAGTAGTCTAGTGTGAGGGGTTATGGCAGGGGAAACTGTGTTGCAGTAGTCTAGTGTGAGGGGTTATGGCACAGGAAACTGTGTTGCAGTAGTCTAGTGTGAGGGATTATGGCACAGGAAACTGTGTTGCAGTAGTCTAGTGTGAGGGGTTATGGCAGGGGAAACTGTGTTGCAGTAGTCTAGAGTGAGGGGTTATGGCAGGAGAAACTGTGTTGCAGTAGTCTAGTGTGAGGGGTTATGGCAGGAGAAACTGTGTTGCAGTAGTCTAGTGTGAGGGGTTATGGCAGGAGAAACTGTGTTGCAGTAGTCTAGTGGGTGGGGTTATGGCAGGAGAAACTGTGTTGCAGTAGTCTAGTGTGAGGGGTTATGGCAGGAGAAACTGTGTTGCAGTAGTCTAGTGTGAGGGGTTATGGCAGGAGAAACTGTGTTGCAGTAGTCTAGTGTGAGGGGTTATGGCAGGAGAAACTGTGTTGCAGTAGTCTAGTGTGAGGGGTTATGGCAGGAGAAACTGTGTTGCAGTAGTCTAGTATGAGGGGTTATGGCAGGAGAAACTGTGTTGCAGTAGTCTAGTGTGAGGGGTTATGGCAGGGGAAACTGTGTTGCAGTAGTCTAGTGTGAGGGGTTATGGCACAGGAAACTCTGTTGCAGTAGTCTAGTGTGAGGGGTTATGGCAGTTGAAACTGTGTTGCAGTAGTCTAGTGTGAGGGGTTATGGCAGTTGAAACGGTATTGCAGTAGTCTAGTGTGAGGGGTTATGGCAGGAGAAACTGTGTTGCAGTAGTCTAGTGTGAGGGGTTATGGCAGGAGAAACTGTGTTGCAGTAGTCTACTGTGAGGGGTTATGTCAGGGAAAACTGTGTTGCAGTAGTCTAGTGGGTGGGGTTATGGCAGGGGAATCTGTGTTGCAGTAGTCTAGTGTGAGGGGTTATGGCACAGGAAACTGTGTTGCAGTAGTCTAGTGTGAGGGGTTATGGCAGGTGAAACTGTGTTGCAGTAGTCTAGTGTGAGGGGTTATGGCAGGGGAAACTGTGTTGCAGTAGTCTAGAGTGAGGGGTTATGGCACAGGAAACTGTGTTGCAGTAGTCTAGTGTGAGGGGTTATGGCAGGAGAAACTGTGTTGCAGTAGTCTAGTGTGAGGGGTTATGGCACAGGAAACTGTGTTGCAGTAGTCTAGTGTGAGGGGTTATGGCAGGGGAAACTGTGTTGCAGTAGTCTAGAGTGAGGGGTTATGGCACAGGAAACTGTGTTGCAGTAGTCTAGTGTCAGGGGTTATGGCAGGTGAAACTGTGTTGCAGTAGTCTAGTGTGAGGGGTTATGGCACAGGAAACTGTGTTGCAGTAGTCTAGTGTGAGGGGTTATGGCAGGTGAAACTGTGTTGCAGTAGTCTAGTGTGAGGGGTTATGGCAGGGGAAACTGTGTTGCAGTAGTCTAGTGTGATGGGTCATGGCACAGGAAACTGTGTTGCAGTAGTCTAGTGTGAGGGATTATGGCACAGGAAACTGTGTTGCAGTAGTCTAGTGTGAGGGGTTATGGCAGGGGAAACTGTGTTGCAGTAGTCTAGTGTGAGGGGTTATGGCACAGGAAACTGTGTTGCAGTAGTCTAGTGTGAGGGGTTATGGCAGGAGAAACTGTGTTGCAGTAGTCTAGTGTGAGGGGTTATGGCAGGAGAAACTGTGTTGCAGTAGTCTAGTGTGAGGGGTTATGGCAGGAGAAACTGTGTTGCAGTAGTCTAGTGTGAGGGGTTATGGCAGGAGAAACTGCTGTTGCAGTAGTCTAGTTTGAGGGGTTATGGCAGGGGAAACTGTTACAGTAGTCTAGTGTGAGGGGTTATGGCAGGTGAAACTGTGTTGCAGTAGTCTAGTGTGAGGGGTTATGGCAGGGGAAACTGTGTTGCAGTAGTCTAGTGTGAGGGGTTATGACAGGTGAAACGGTGTTGCAGTAGTCTAGTGTGAGGGGTTATGGCAGGGGAAACGGTGTTGCAGTAGTCTAGTGTGAGGGGTTATGACAGGTGAAACGGTGTTGCAGTAGTCTAGTGTGAGGGTTTATGGAAGGTGAAACTGTGTTGTAGTAGTCTAGTGTCAGGGGTTATGGCAGGTGAAACTGTGTTGCAGTAGTCTAGTGTGAGGGGTTATGGCACAGGAAACTGTGTTGCAGTAGTCTAGTGTGAGGGGTTATGGCAGGTGAAACTGTGTTGTAGTAGTCTAGTGTCAGGGGTTATGGCAGGAGAAACTGTGTTGCAGTAGTCTAGTGTGAGGGGTTATGGCAGTTGAAACTGTGTTGCAGTAGTCTAGTGGGTGGGGTTATGGCAGGAGAAACTGTGTTGCAGTAGTCTAGTGTGAGGGGTTATGGCAGGAGAAACTGTGTTGCAGTAGTCTAGTGTCAGGGGTTATGGCAGGTGAAACTGTGTTGCAGTAGTCTAGTGTGAGGGGTTATGGCAGGAGAAACTGTGTTGCAGTAGTCTAGTGTGAGGGGTTATGGCAGGTGAAACAGTGTTGCAGTAGTCTAGAGTGAGGGGTTATGGCAGGAGAAACTGTGTTGCAGTAGTCTAGTGTGAGGGGTTATGTCAGGGAAAACTATGTTGCAGTAGTCTAGAGTGAGGGGTTATGGCAGGAGAAACTGTGTTGCAGTAGTCTAGTGTGAGGGGTTATGTAAGGGAAAACTGTGTTGCAGTAGTCTAGTGGGTGGGGTTATGGCAGGGGAATCTGTGTTGCAGTAGTCTAGTGTGAGGGGTTATGGCAGGAGAAACTGTGTTGCAGTAGTCTAGTGTGAGGGGTTATGGCAGTTGAAACTGTGTTGCAGTAGTCTAGTGTGAGGGGTTGTGGCAGTTGAAACGGTATTGCAGTAGTCTAGTGTGAGGGGTTATGGCAGGAGAAACTGTGTTGCAGTAGTCTAGTGTGAGGGGTTATGGCAGGAGAAACTGTGTTGCAGTAGTCTACTGTGAGGGGTTATGTCAGGGAAAACTGTGTTGCAGTAGTCTAGTGTGAGGGGTTATGGCAGGTGAAACTGTGTTGCAGTAGTCTAGTGTGAGGGGTTATGGCACAGGAAACTGTGTTGCAGTAGTCTAGTGTGAGGGGTTATGGCACAGGAAACTGTGTTGCAGTAGTCTAGTGTTAGGGGTTATGGCAGGTGAAACTGTGTTGCAGTAGTCTAGTGGGTGGGGTTATGGCAGGGGAATCTGTGTTGCAGTAGTCTAGTGTGAGGGGTTATGGCACAGGAAACTGTGTTGCAGTAGTCTAGTGTGAGGGGTTATGGCAGGTGAAACTGTGTTGCAGTAGTCTAGTGTGAGGGGTTATGGCAGGGGAAACAGTGTTGCAGTAGTCTAGTGTGAGGGGTTATGGCACAGAAAACTGTGTTGCAGTAGTCTAGTGTGAGGGGTTATGGCAGGTGAAACTGTGTTGCAGTAGTCTAGTGTGAGGGGTTATGGCAGGGGAAACTGTGTTGCAGTAGTCTAGTGTGAGGGGTTATGGCACAGGAAACTGTGTTGCAGTAGTCTAGTGTGAGGGATTATGGCACAGGAAACTGTGTTGCAGTAGTCTAGTGTGAGGGGTTATGGCAGGGGAAACTGTGTTGCAGTAGTCTAGAGTGAGGGGTTATGGCACAGGAAACTGTGTTGCAGTAGTCTAGTGTGAGGGGTTATGGCAGGAGAAACTGTGTTGCAGTAGTCTAGTGTGAGGGGTTATGGCAGAAGAAACTGTGTTGCAGTAGTCTAGTGTGAGGGGTTATGGCAGGAGAAACTGTGTTGCAGTAGTCTAGTGTGAGGGGTTATGGCAGGAGAAACTGTGTTGCAGTAGTCTAGTGTGAGGGGGTATGGCAGGAGAAACTGTGTTGCAGTAGTCTAGTGTGATGGGTCATGGCACAGGTAACTGTGTTGCAGTAGTCTAGTGTGAGGGGTTATGGCACAGGTAACTGTGTTGCAGTAGTCTAGTGTGAGGGGTTTTGGCACAGGTAACTGTGTTGCAGTAGTCTAGAGTGAGGGGTTATGGCAGGAGAAACTGTGTTGCAGTAGTCTAGTGTGAGGGGTTATGTCAGGGAAAACTGTGTTGCAGTAGTCTAGAGTGAGGGGTTATGGCAGGAGAAACTGTGTTGCAGTAGTCTAGTGTGAGGGGTTATGTAAGGGAAAACTGTGTTGCAGTAGTCTAGTGGGTGGGGTTATGGCAGGAGAAACTGTGTTGCAGTAGTCTAGTGTGAGGGGTTATGGCAGGAGAAACTGTGTTGCAGTAGTCTAGTGTGAGGGGTTATGGCAGGAGAAACTGTGTTGCAGTAGTCTAGTGTGAGGGGTTATGGCAGGAGAAACTGTGTTGCAGTAGTCTAGTGTGAGGGGTTATGGCAGGAGAAACTGTGTTGCAGTAGTCTAGTATGAGGGGTTATGGCAGGAGAAACTGTGTTGCAGTAGTCTAGTGTGAGGGGTTATGGCAGGGGAAACTGTGTTGCAGTAGTCTAGTGTGAGGGGTTATGGCACAGGAAACTCTGTTGCAGTAGTCTAGTGTGAGGGGTTATGGCAGTTGAAACTGTGTTGCAGTAGTCTAGTGTGAGGGGTTATGGCAGTTGAAACGGTATTGCAGTAGTCTAGTGTGAGGGGTTATGGCAGGAGAAACTGTGTTGCAGTAGTCTACTGTGAGGGGTTATGTCAGGGAAAACTGTGTTGCAGTAGTCTAGTGGGTGGGGTTATGGCAGGGGAATCTGTGTTGCAGTAGTCTAGTGTGAGGGGTTATGGCACAGGAAACTGTGTTGCAGTAGTCTAGTGTGAGGGGTTATGGCAGGTGAAACTGTGTTGCAGTAGTCTAGTGTGAGGGGTTATGGCAGGGGAAACTGTGTTGCAGTAGTCTAGAGTGAGGGGTTATGGCACAGGAAACTGTGTTGCAGTAGTCTAGTGTGAGGGGTTATGGCAGGAGAAACTGTGTTGCAGTAGTCTAGTGTGAGGGGTTATGGCACAGGAAACTGTGTTGCAGTAGTCTAGTGTGAGGGGTTATGGCAGGGGAAACTGTGTTGCAGTAGTCTAGAGTGAGGGGTTATGGCACAGGAAACTGTGTTGCAGTAGTCTAGTGTCAGGGGTTATGGCAGGTGAAACTGTGTTGCAGTAGTCTAGTGTGAGGGGTTATGGCACAGGAAACTGTGTTGCAGTAGTCTAGTGTGAGGGGTTATGGCAGGTGAAACTGTGTTGCAGTAGTCTAGTGTGAGGGGTTATGGCAGGGGAAACTGTGTTGCAGTAGTCTAGTGTGATGGGTCATGGCACAGGAAACTGTGTTGCAGTAGTCTAGTGTGAGGGATTATGGCACAGGAAACTGTGTTGCAGTAGTCTAGTGTGAGGGGTTATGGCAGGGGAAACTGTGTTGCAGTAGTCTAGTGTGAGGGGTTATGGCACAGGAAACTGTGTTGCAGTAGTCTAGTGTGAGGGGTTATGGCAGGAGAAACTGTGTTGCAGTAGTCTAGTGTGAGGGGTTATGGCAGGAGAAACTGTGTTGCAGTAGTCTAGTGTGAGGGGTTATGGCAGGAGAAACTGTGTTGCAGTAGTCTAGTGTGAGGGGTTATGGCAGGAGAAACTGCTGTTGCAGTAGTCTAGTTTGAGGGGTTATGGCAGGGGAAACTGTTACAGTAGTCTAGTGTGAGGGGTTATGGCAGGTGAAACTGTGTTGCAGTAGTCTAGTGTGAGGGGTTATGGCAGGGGAAACTGTGTTGCAGTAGTCTAGTGTGAGGGGTTATGACAGGTGAAACGGTGTTGCAGTAGTCTAGTGTGAGGGGTTATGGCAGGGGAAACGGTGTTGCAGTAGTCTAGTGTGAGGGGTTATGACAGGTGAAACGGTGTTGCAGTAGTCTAGTGTGAGGGTTTATGGAAGGTGAAACTGTGTTGTAGTAGTCTAGTGTCAGGGGTTATGGCAGGTGAAACTGTGTTGCAGTAGTCTAGTGTGAGGGGTTATGGCACAGGAAACTGTGTTGCAGTAGTCTAGTGTGAGGGGTTATGGCAGGTGAAACTGTGTTGTAGTAGTCTAGTGTCAGGGGTTATGGCAGGAGAAACTGTGTTGCAGTAGTCTAGTGTGAGGGGTTATGGCAGTTGAAACTGTGTTGCAGTAGTCTAGTGGGTGGGGTTATGGCAGGAGAAACTGTGTTGCAGTAGTCTAGTGTGAGGGGTTATGGCAGGAGAAACTGTGTTGCAGTAGTCTAGTGTCAGGGGTTATGGCAGGTGAAACTGTGTTGCAGTAGTCTAGTGTGAGGGGTTATGGCAGGAGAAACTGTGTTGCAGTAGTCTAGTGTGAGGGGTTATGGCAGGTGAAACAGTGTTGCAGTAGTCTAGAGTGAGGGGTTATGGCAGGAGAAACTGTGTTGCAGTAGTCTAGTGTGAGGGGTTATGTCAGGGAAAACTATGTTGCAGTAGTCTAGAGTGAGGGGTTATGGCAGGAGAAACTGTGTTGCAGTAGTCTAGTGTGAGGGGTTATGTAAGGGAAAACTGTGTTGCAGTAGTCTAGTGGGTGGGGTTATGGCAGGGGAATCTGTGTTGCAGTAGTCTAGTGTGAGGGGTTATGGCAGGAGAAACTGTGTTGCAGTAGTCTAGTGTGAGGGGTTATGGCAGTTGAAACTGTGTTGCAGTAGTCTAGTGTGAGGGGTTGTGGCAGTTGAAACGGTATTGCAGTAGTCTAGTGTGAGGGGTTATGGCAGGAGAAACTGTGTTGCAGTAGTCTAGTGTGAGGGGTTATGGCAGGAGAAACTGTGTTGCAGTAGTCTACTGTGAGGGGTTATGTCAGGGAAAACTGTGTTGCAGTAGTCTAGTGTGAGGGGTTATGGCAGGTGAAACTGTGTTGCAGTAGTCTAGTGTGAGGGGTTATGGCACAGGAAACTGTGTTGCAGTAGTCTAGTGTGAGGGGTTATGGCACAGGAAACTGTGTTGCAGTAGTCTAGTGTGAGGGGTTATGGCAGGTGAAACTGTGTTGCAGTAGTCTAGTGGGTGGGGTTATGGCAGGGGAATCTGTGTTGCAGTAGTCTAGTGTGAGGGGTTATGGCACAGGAAACTGTGTTGCAGTAGTCTAGTGTGAGGGGTTATGGCAGGTGAAACTGTGTTGCAGTAGTCTAGTGTGAGGGGTTATGGCAGGGGAAACAGTGTTGCAGTAGTCTAGTGTGAGGGGTTATGGCACAGAAAACTGTGTTGCAGTAGTCTAGTGTGAGGGGTTATGGCAGGTGAAACTGTGTTGCAGTAGTCTAGTGTGAGGGGTTATGGCAGGGGAAACTGTGTTGCAGTAGTCTAGTGTGAGGGGTTATGGCACAGGAAACTGTGTTGCAGTAGTCTAGTGTGAGGGATTATGGCACAGGAAACTGTGTTGCAGTAGTCTAGTGTGAGGGGTTATGGCAGGGGAAACTGTGTTGCAGTAGTCTAGAGTGAGGGGTTATGGCACAGGAAACTGTGTTGCAGTAGTCTAGTGTGAGGGGTTATGGCAGGAGAAACTGTGTTGCAGTAGTCTAGTGTGAGGGGTTATGGCAGAAGAAACTGTGTTGCAGTAGTCTAGTGTGAGGGGTTATGGCAGGAGAAACTGTGTTGCAGTAGTCTAGTGTGAGGGGTTATGGCAGGAGAAACTGTGTTGCAGTAGTCTAGTGTGAGGGGGTATGGCAGGAGAAACTGTGTTGCAGTAGTCTAGTGTGATGGGTCATGGCACAGGTAACTGTGTTGCAGTAGTCTAGTGTGAGGGGTTATGGCACAGGTAACTGTGTTGCAGTAGTCTAGTGTGAGGGGTTTTGGCACAGGTAACTGTGTTGCAGTAGTCTAGAGTGAGGGGTTATGGCATGAGAAACTGTGTTGCAGTAGTCTAGTGTGAGGGGTTATGTCAGGGAAAACTGTGTTGCAGTAGTCTAGAGTGAGGGGTTATGGCAGGAGAAACTGTGTTGCAGTAGTCTAGTGTGAGGGGTTATGTAAGGGAAAACTGTGTTGCAGTAGTCTAGTGGGTGGGGTTATGGCAGGGGAATCTGTGTTGCAGTAGTCTAGTGTGAGGGGTTATGGCAGGAGAAACTGTGTTGCAGTAGTCTAGTGTGAGGGGTTATGGCAGTTGAAACTGTGTTGCAGTAGTCTAGTGTGAGGGGTTATGGCAGTTGAAACGGTATTGCAGTAGTCTAGTGTGAGGGGTTATGGCAGGAGAAACTGTGTTGCAGTAGTCTAGTGTGAGGGGTTATGGCAGGAGAAACTGTGTTGCAGTAGTCTACTGTGAGGGGTTATGTCAGGGAAAACTGTGTTGCAGTAGTCTAGTGTGAGGGGTTATGGCAGGTGAAACTGTGTTGCAGTAGTCTAGTGTGAGGGGTTATGGCACAGGAAACTGTGTTGCAGTAGTCTAGTGTGAGGGGTTATGGCACAGGAAACTGTGTTGCAGTAGTCTAGTGTGAGGGATTATGGCAGGTGAAACTGTGTTGCAGTAGTCTAGTGGGTGGGGTTATGGCAGGGGAATCTGTGTTGCAGTAGTCTAGTGTGAGGGGTTATGGCACAGGAAACTGTGTTGCAGTAGTCTAGTGTGAGGGGTTATGGCAGGTGAAACTGTGTTGCAGTAGTCTAGTGTGAGGGGTTATGGCAGGGGAAACAGTGTTGCAGTAGTCTAGTGTGAGGGGTTATGGCACAGGAAACTGTGTTGCAGTAGTCTAGTGTGAGGGGTTATGGCAGGTGAAACTGTGTTGCAGTAGTCTAGTGTGAGGGGTTATGGCAGGGGAAACTGTGTTGCAGTAGTCTAGTGTGAGGGGTTATGGCACAGGAAACTGTGTTGCAGTAGTCTAGTGTGAGGGATTATGGCACAGGAAACTGTGTTGCAGTAGTCTAGTGTGAGGGGTTATGGCAGGGGAAACTGTGTTGCAGTAGTCTAGAGTGAGGGGTTATGGCACAGGAAACTGTGTTGCAGTAGTCTAGTGTGAGGGGTTATGGCAGGAGAAACTGTGTTGCAGTAGTCTAGTGTGAGGGGTTATGGCAGGAGAAACTGTGTTGCAGTAGTCTAGTGTGAGGGGTTATGGCAGGAGAAACTGTGTTGCAGTAGTCTAGTGTGAGGGGGTATGGCAGGAGAAACTGTGTTGCAGTAGTCTAGTGTGATGGGTCATGGCACAGGTAACTGTGTTGCAGTAGTCTAGTGTGAGGGGTTATGGCACAGGTAACTGTGTTGCAGTAGTCTAGTGTGAGGGGTTATGGCACAGGTAACTGTGTTGCAGTAGTCTAGTGTGAGGGGTTATGGCAGGGGAAACTGTGTTGCAGTAGTCTAGTGTGAGGGGTTATGGCAGGAGAAACTGTGTTGCAGTAGTCTAGTGTGAGGGGTTATGGCAGGAGAAACTGTGTTGCAGTAGTCTAGTGTGAGGGGTTATGGCAGGAGAAACTGTGTTGCAGTAGTCTAGTGTGAGGGGTTATGGCAGGAGAAACTGCTGTTGCAGTAGTCTAGTGTGAGGGGTTATGGCACAGGTAACTGTGTTGCAGTAGTCTAGTGTGAGGGGTTATGGCACAGGTAACTGTGTTGCAGTAGTCTAGTGTGAGGGGTTATGGCAGGGGAAACTGTGTTGCAGTAGTCTAGTGTGAGGGGTTATGGCAGGAGAAACTGTGTTGCAGTAGTCTAGTGTGAGGGGTTATGGCAGGAGAAACTGTGTTGCAGTAGTCTAGTGTGAGGGGTTATGGCAGGAGAAACTGTGTTGCAGTAGTCTAGTGTGAGGGGTTATGGCAGGAGAAACTGTGTTGCAGTAGTCTAGTGTGAGGGGTTATGGCAGGAGAAACTGCTGTTGCAGTAGTCTAGTGTGAGGGGTTATGGCAGGGGAAACTGTTACAGTAGTCTAGTGTGAGGGGTTATGGCAGGTGAAACTGTGTTGCAGTAGTCTAGTGTGAGGGGTTATGGCAGGGGAAACTGTGTTGCAGTAGTCTAGTGTGAGGGGTTATGACAGGTGAAACGGTGTTGCAGTAGTCTAGTGTGAGGGGTTATGGCAGGGGAAACGGTGTTGCAGTAGTCTAGTGTGAGGGGTTATGACAGGTGAAACGGTGTTGCAGTAGTCTAGTGTGAGGGTTTATGGAAGGTGAAACTGTGTTGTAGTAGTCTAGTGTGAGGGGTTATGGCAGGTGAAACTGTGTTGCAGTAGTCTAGTGTGAGGGGTTATGGCACAGGAAACTGTGTTGCAGTAGTCTAGTGTGAGGGGTTATGGCAGGTGAAACTGTGTTGTAGTAGTCTAGTGTCAGGGGTTATGGCAGGAGAAACTGTGTTGCAGTAGTCTAGTGTGAGGGGTTATGGCAGTTGAAACTGTGTTGCAGTAGTCTAGTGGGTGGGGTTATGGCAGGAGAAACTGTGTTGCAGTAGTCTAGTGTGAGGGGTTATGGCAGGAGAAACTGTGTTGCAGTAGTCTAGTGTCAGGGGTTATGGCAGGTGAAACTGTGTTGCAGTAGTCTAGTGTGAGGGGTTATGGCACAGGAAACTGTGTTGCAGTAGTCTAGTGTGAGGGGTTATGGCACAGGAAACTGTGTTGCAGTAGTCTAGTGTGAGGGGTTATGACAGGAGAAACTGTGTTGAATTAGTCTAGTGTGAGGGGTTATGGCACAGGAAACTGTGTTGCAGTAGTCTAGTGTGAGGGGCTATGGCAGGTGAAACTGTGTTGCAGTAGTCTAGTGTGAGGGGTTATGGCAGGGGAAACTCTGTTGCAGTAGTCTAGTGTGAGGGGTTATGGCAGTTGAAACTGTGTTGCAGTAGTCTAGTGTGAGGGGTTATGGCAGTTGAAACTGTGTTGCAGTAGTCTAGTGTGAGGGGTTATGGCAGGTGAAACTGTGTTGCAGTAGTCTAGTGTGAGGGGTTATGGCAGGGGAAACTCTGTTGCAGTAGTCTAGTGTGAGGGGTTATGGCAGTTGAAACTGTGTTGCAGTAGTCTAGTGTGAGGGGTTATGGCAGTTGAAACTGTGTTGCAGTAGTCTAGTGTGAGGGGTTATGGCAGTTGAAACGGTAATGCAGTAGTCTAGTATGAGGGGTTATGGCAGGAGAAACTGTGTTGCAGTAGTCTAGTGTGAGGGGTTATGTCAGGGAAAACTGTGTTGCAGTAGTCTAGAGTGAGGGGTTATGGCAGGAGAAACTGTGTTGCAGTAGTCTAGTGTGAGGGGTTATGTAAGGGAAAACTGTGTTGCAGTAGTCTAGTGGGTGGGGTTATGGCAGGGGAATCTGTGTTGCAGTAGTCTAGTATGAGGGGTTATGGCAGGAGAAACTGTTGCAGTAGTCTAGTGTGAGGGGTTATGGCAGTTGAAACTGTGTTGCAGTAGTCTAGTGTGAGGGGTTATGGCAGTTGAAACGGTATTGCAGTAGTCTAGTGTGAGGGGTTATGGCAGGAGAAACTGTGTTGCAGTAGTCTAGTGTGAGGGGTTATGGCAGGAGAAACTGTGTTGCAGTAGTCTAGTGTGAGGGGTTATGTCAGGGAAAACTGTGTTGCAGTAGTCTAGTGGGTGGGGTTATGGCAGGGGAATCTGTGTTGCAGTAGTCTAGTGTGAGGGGTTATGGCACAGGAAACTGTGTTGCAGTAGTCTAGTGTGAGGGGTTATGGCAGGTGAAACTGTGTTGCAGTAGTCTAGTGTGAGGGGTTATGGCAGGGGAAACAGTGTTGCAGTAGTCTAGTGTGAGGGGTTATGGCACAGGAAACTGTGTTGCAGTAGTCTAGTGTGAGGGGTTATGGCACAGGAAACTGTGTTGCAGTAGTCTAGTGTGAGGGGTTATGGCAGGGGAAACTGTGTTGCAGTAGTCTAGAGTGAGGGGTTATGGCACAGGAAACTGTGTTGCAGTAGTCTAGTGTGAGGGGTTATGGCAGGAGAAACTGTGTTGCAGTAGTCTAGTGTGAGGGGTTATGGCAGGAGAAACTGTGTTGCAGTAGTCTAGTGTGATGGGTCATGGCACAGGTAACTGTGTTGCAGTAGTCTAGTGTGAGGGGTTATGGCACAGGTAACTGTGTTGCAGTAGTCTAGTGTGAGGGGTTATGGCACAGGTAACTGTGTTGCAGTAGTCTAGTGTGAGGGGTTATGGCAGGGGAAACTGTGTTGCAGTAGTCTAGTGTGAGGGGTTATGGCAGGAGAAACTGTGTTGCAGTAGTCTAGTGTGAGGGGTTATGGCAGGAGAAACTGTGTTGCAGTAGTCTAGTGTGAGGGGTTATGGCAGGAGAAACTGTGTTGCAGTAGTCTAGTGTGAGGGGTTATGGCAGGAGAAACTGTGTTGCAGTAGTCTAGTGTGAGGGGTTATGGCAGGAGAAACTGTGTTGCAGTAGTCTAGTGTGAGGGGTTATGGCAGGAGAAACTGCGTTGCAGTAGTCTAGTGTGAGGGGTTATGGCAGGGGAAACTGTTACAGTAGTCTAGTGTGAGGGGTTATGGCAGGTGAAACTGTGTTGCAGTAGTCTAGTGTGAGGGGTTATGGCAGGGGAAACTGTGTTGCAGTAGTCTAGTGTGAGGGGTTATGACAGGTGAAACGGTGTTGCAGTAGTCTAGTGTGAGGGGTTATGGCAGGGGAAACGGTGTTGCAGTAGTCTAGTGTGAGGGGTTATGACAGGTGAAACGGTGTTGCAGTAGTCTAGTGTGAGGGTTTATGGAAGGTGAAACTGTGTTGTAGTAGTCTAGTGTGAGGGGTTATGGCAGGTGAAACTGTGTTGCAGTAGTCTAGTGTGAGGGGTTATGGCAGGAGAAACTGTGTTGCAGTAGTCTAGTGTGAGGGGTTATGGCACAGGAAACTGTGTTGCAGTAGTCTAGTGTGAGGGGTTATGGCACAGGAAACTGTGTTGCAGTAGTCTAGTGTGAGGGGTTATGGCAGGTGAAACTGTGTTGTAGTAGTCTAGTGTGAGGGGTTATGGCAGGAGAAACTGTGTTGTAGTAGTCTAGTGTGAGGGGTTATGGCAGGTGAAACTGTGTTGTAGTAGTCTAGTGTGAGGGGTTATGGCAGGAGAAACTGTGTTGCAGTAGTCTAGTGTGAGGGGTTATGGCACAGGAAACTGTGTTGCAGTAGTCTAGTGTGAGGGGTTATGGCAGGTGAAACTGTGTTGTAGTAGTCTAGTGTGAGGGGTTATGGCAGGAGAAACTGTGTTGTAGTAGTCTAGTGTGAGGGGTTATGGCAGGTGAAACTGTGTTGTAGTAGTCTAGTGTGAGGGGTTATGGCAGGAGAAACTGTGTTGCAGTAGTCTAGTGTGAGGGGTTATGGCACAGGAAACTGTGTTGCAGTAGTCTAGTGTGAGGGGTTATGGCACAGGAAACTGTGTTGCAGTAGTCTAGTGTCAGGGGTTATGGCAGGTGAAACTGTGTTGCAGTAGTCTAGTGTGAGGGGTTATGGCACAGGAAACTGTGTTGCAGTAGTCTAGTGTGAGGGGTTATGGCACAGGAAACTGTGTTGCAGTAGTCTAGTGTGAGGGGTTATGACAGGAGAAACTGTGTTGCAGTAGTCTAGTCTGAGGGGTTATGACAGGAGAAACTGTGTTGCAGTAGTCTAGTGTGAGGGGTTATGGCAGGGGAAACTGTGTTGCAGTAGTCTAGTGTGAGGGGTTATGGCAGGGGAAACTGTGTTGCAGTAGTCTAGTGTGAGGGGTTATGGCAGGAGAAACTGTGTTGCAGTAGTCTAGTGTGAGGGGTTATGGCAGGAGAAACTGTGTTGCAGTATTCTAGTGTGAGGGGTTATGGCACAGGAAACTGTGTTGCAGTAGTCTATTGTGAGGGGTTATGGCAGGGGAAACTGTGTTGCAGTAGTCTAGTGTTAGGGGTTATGGCAGGAGAAACTGTGTTGCAGTAGTCTAGTGTGAGGGGTTATGGCACAGGAAACTGTGTTGCAGTAGTCTAGTGTAAGGTGTTATGGCAGGGGAAACTGTGTTGCAGTAGTCTAGTGTGAGGGGTTATGGCACAGGAAACGGTGTTGCAGTAGTCTAGTGGGTGGGGTTATGTCAGGGGAAACTGTGTGGTAGTAGTCTAGTGTGAGGGGTTATGACAGGGGAAACTGTTACAGTAGTCTAATGTGAGGGGTAATGGCAGGAGAAACTGTGTTGCAGTAGTCTAGTGTGAGGGGTTATGGCAGGTGAAACTGTTACAGTAGTCTAGTGTGATGGGTTATGGCAGGAGAAACTGTGTTGCAGTAGTCTAGTGTGAGGGGTTATGACAGGAGAAACTGTGTTGCAGTATTCTAGTGTGAGGGGTTATGGCACAGGAAACTGTGTTGCAGTAGTCTATTGTGAGGGGTTATGGCAGGGGAAACTGTGTTGCAGTAGTCTAGTGTTAGGGGTTATGGCAGGAGAAACTGTGTTGCAGTAGTCTAGTGTGAGGGGTTATGGCAGGAGAAACTGTGTTGCAGTATTCTAGTGTGAGGGGTTATGGCACAGGAAACTGTGTTGCAGTAGTCTATTGTGAGGGGTTATGGCAGGGGAAACTGTGTTGCAGTAGTCTAGTGTTAGGGGTTATGGCAGGAGAAACTGTGTTGCAGTAGTCTAGTGTGAGGGGTTATGGCACAGGAAACTGTGTTGCAGTAGTCTAGTGTAAGGTGTTATGGCAGGGGAAACTGTGTTGCAGTAGTCTAGTGTGAGGGGTTATGGCACAGGAAACGGTGTTGCAGTAGTCTAGTGGGTGGGGTTATGTCAGGGGAAACTGTGTGGTAGTAGTCTAGTGTGAGGGGTTATGACAGGGGAAACTGTTACAGTAGTCTAATGTGAGGGGTTATGGCAGGAGAAACTGTGTTGCAGTAGTCTAGTGTGAGGGGTTATGGCAGGTGAAACTGTTACAGTAGTCTAGTGTGATGGGTTATGGCAGGAGAAACTGTGTTGCAGTAGTCTAGTGTGAGGGGTTATGACAGGGGAAACAGTGTTGCAGTAGTCTAGTGTGAGGGGTTATGGCAGGAGAAACTGTGTTGCAGTAGTCTAGTGTGAGGGGTTATGGCAGGAGAAACTGTGTTGCAGTAGTCTAGTGTGAGGGGTTATGGCAGGAGAAACTGTGTTGCAGTAGTCTAGTGTGAGGGGTTATGGCAGGAGAAACTGTGTTGCAGTAGTCTAGTGTGAGGGGTTACGGCACAGGAAACTGTGTTGCAGTAGTCTAGTGTGAGGGGTTATGGCAGGGGAAACTGTGTTGCAGTAGTCTAGTGTGAGGGGTTATGGCAGGAGAAACTGTGTTGCAGTAGTCTAGTGTGAGGGGTTACGGCACAGGAAACTGTGTTGCAGTAGTCTAGTGTGAGGGGTTATGGCAGGGGAAACTGTGTTGCAGTAGTCTAGTGTGAGGGGTTATGGCACAGGAAACGGTGTTGCAGTAGTCTAGTGTGAGGGGTTATGGCACAGGAAACTGTGTTGCAGTAGTCTAGTGTGAGGGGTTATGGCACAGGAAACCGTGTTGCAGTAGTCTAGAGTGAGGGATTATGGCAGGGGAATCTGTGTTGCAGTAGTCTAGTGTGAGGGGTTATGGCACAGGAAACTGTGTTGCAGTAGTCTAGTGTGAGGGGTTATGACAGGGGAATCTGTGTTGCAGTAGTCTAGTATGAGGGGTTATGGCAGGAGAAACTGTGTTGCAGTAGTCTAGTGTGAGGGGTTATGGCAGGAGAAACTGTGTTGCAGTAGTCTAGTGTGAGGGGTTTTGGCAGTTGAAACTGTGTTGCAGTATTCTAGTGTGAGGGGTTATGGCAGGTGAAACAGTGTGGCAGTAGTCGAGTGTGAGAGATTATGGCAGGGGAAACTGTGTTGCAGTAGTCTAGTGTGAGGGGTTATGGCAGGGGAAACTGTGTTGCAGTAGTCTAGTGTGAGGGGTTATGGCAGGGGAAACTGTGTTGCAGTAGTCTAGTGTGAGAGATTATGGCAGGGGAAACTGTGTTGCAGTATTCTAGTGTGAGGGATTATGGCACAGGAAACTGTGTTGCAGTAGTCTAGTGGGTGGTGCGGGAATAATGACAAGTGAACCTGGGAAGCTTTGTGTTCACGTTGCCCTAAAAAAGGGAATTGGGCCTGCCGAGTGGTGCAGCATTCTAAGGCACTGCAGCGCAGTGCTAGACGCGTCACTACACACCCGGGTTCGATCCCAGGCTGTGTCGCAGACAGCCGCGACGGGGAGACCCATGAGGCGGCACACAATTTGCCCAGCATCATCCAGGTTAGGGGAGGGTTTGGCCGGCCGGGATGTCCTTATCCAATCGCACTCTAGTGACTCCTTATGGCGGGCCGGGTGAATGCGCGCTGAATTTGGTCGCCATGGTGTTTCCTCCGACACATTGGTGCGGCTGGCTTCCGGGTTAAGCAAGCAGTGTGTCAAGCAGCAGTGCAGCTTGGTGGGGACGTGTTTTGGAGGACGCATGGCTCTCGACCTTCGCCTGTCACGAGTCCGTACAGGAGTTGCAGTGATGGGACAAGACTAACTACAAATTGGATATCACGAAATTGGGGAGAAAAAGGGGTAAAATAAGGGAACCGGACCGTGGAATTCAAGCAAACCGAACTCAGACCACATATCAAGATGGTCTCAGTTTTGGTTAGCTTTGGGGTCTCTTTTGATGTGTCTGAGTTACTTTTGGAGTCTTCACACTCCACAAAAGATGAAGCGAACCACACCGAGTTCCCACAAATTGTCTGAAATGAACCAAGTGTGAAAACACCCTTACCCTACGATGTCCGGAGCGTGCTGGTTTTCTGTTCTGCTTGATAATTAATTGCACACAGGTGTTCCAGGTCTAGAGGGCAACAATGAGAAAATGCAGTGGAACTGGCTTTGAGGTCCAGAATTGAGTTTGAAGGCTCTAGAGGTTCTGTCTCTATCCACATGAAGTATGTAATTTGAATATGAATGCAATATAGCGATAAATCTATCATTTTAGGTTATAGTTTTATCTACACTCTTGTCTTTTTATTTAGTGTCATCATCAAATACAAGGTCATAGCAGACTACTAATCATGCTGTTGGATCTATCTTCTCTATTTAACATGTAGATCTCTATTCCTCTGTGCGGTGTGTAGGCCCAATTAGTGATATTAAACACCGTTGTGGTAGCCTTTGGCTCACCAAGACCAACTCTTCCAAATAGGGAAATGATATCTGTGCACCAGTCATTTTGGGTCATCCTAATTCATTACATCCCACCTGATACTGATTGTTTAATTCGATCTAAGACCCTGTCTACCTGTCTGTCCGGGGGCTCTGATTATTTTGTTTAGTGTTATTCGAAGATACAGCAGCGCCGCACAAAATGTATCAATCCCAATCCAATTAGCGTCATGTTAACCTGCTGATGGACACCTCAAGGTGAAGCGGCCCTTGCTCAGCCGGGGCATTATCATTCCAGGCGGGGCGGCTCATCTAAATTACAATCCACCCTGGTTTTTCATTAGCCGCTAACCCCTTCACCATGCACCACACCGCTCTGCACAGCCCAACAAGCACCCAGACACCCAGGCTGCTCATCAGCTCTGGTGTCAGGTTCAACGAGCAGAGACAGACACTTCTACTACTGTGAACCTTCTGTGTGGGTGGGAAAGCTTGGGACTGTGGTATTTGTATGCATGTTTTTCCAAAAAGATACAAGATGGAAGGGCCACTGCCCACTTGAAATGTGTTGCCTGTATTGCTCTTCATGTCCTGGTGGGTATGCTTAGCAACTGTATGAAGGAGGGGATTTTTGTGCGGGTTCAAAGAGGTGATCCCTGCTCCCCTCTTGGCCCTGCCTGAGCTTTGATTCTCTGCTGGTGCTAAGAGTCTTCTTCTCTTATTACCAAGAACACAGAGTAATTACTGGACCTGGATGAGACCTCTCCAGAGTCACACTGATGCTGGAGGAACATCCCTGTAGCTTCCATTGTGACATAATCTGGCTATTGTTGACTGAAAACCTCCTGAAATACTCTCCTTACAAGATAGAAGCAAAGTGACAAAAGGCCTTCAGTTGGGGCCAATCTGTTGTCGAGCTACAGTATGGGGTTGGCACGGATCCAGAACTATTGCGCAGAGCTTGTTTTGTAGACCCCCACCAAGTGCTTTTCATTATGTCTCTACAAAGTACTTCTCCCAGTTCATGGGCTTTTCTAGCTGACCTTTATGGTTTGTGTTGGGAGTGCTATCTGATTACTGTCTTCGGTTCTTACTACGGTATTTCAGTGGTAAGTGTAAAGTAATGGCAGTCAGTGAGGAAAAATGTGGATATCGCTTTAGTCTCTTACACATAAGGCACTATATGTTGGAAAGTTGTGGATTAGGTATGGGCACTGTTAATCAAATATCCAGATATCCAAACAGACGTTCGTATTCAATTACTTGAGTGAGTGTCATCTTTGGAGAAAAAAAATTGTAGGCCTATTTTTAAAATGAAAAAGTTCTGTCTAAATTGTGACATTTTTACCTACAAGGATATTTTAAATTCTTAATTTAATAAAACAACAAACTTTTGAAAATGTTTATAACCTTGCGTTGAGCTACTGCTGCGCATTTATCCCTCCAGGCTGCCCTTACATCGTTATGCCGTTTCCTTTCAAAAGCAATTACAGGCACTCACCTAACAGAGTTTCCACAAGACTAGACAGATCAATGCAAAATACTCACCAGGAAACCTTTTTGTAACAGAATCTGTTCTATCATGGCGAAAATCGGACTTCTCTTTTGCTGTTGCAGTTAGCCAAACAACCAGAGAAAAGCAAGCAGCTGATCTGCTGTTTACACCTGCCATGTGTATTTGCGTCATTCTTATAGGTTGAGTCATTATTATCGACTATCCGGATATCTGAAAAATGGTCATATTATTCAATTAGTAAAATCATTTCAAATGCCTAACACTATGTGGATTGATTAGTTTGCGTTCCAGAGAACAGTATCTTTCAGGCAACAAATACCCCTTTCTCTCCACCTATCTTTTTTGTTGTTGTTATTTTTTATTTTTTATTTAACCTTTATTTAACTAGGCAAGTCAGTTAAGAACAAATTCTTATTCTTGAACACACTTGCATGCCTGCAAACGCCAACACATATACACTACCGGTCAAAAATTTGTGGTCACTTAGAAATGTTCATATTTTTCAAAGAAAAGCTATTTTTTTGTCCATTAAAATAACATAACATTGATCAGAAATACAGTGTAGACATTGTTATTGTTGTAGATTACTATTGTAGCTGGAAACGGTAGATTTTTTATGGAATATCTACATCTATGAGGTAGGGTATGTAAACATTATATAAAGTGGCATTGTTTAAGTGACTAGTGATACATTTATTACATCCAATTATTAAAGTGGTTAGAGATTGAGTCTGTATGTTGGCAGCAGCCACTCAATGCTAGTGATGGCTATTTAACAGTCTGATGGTCTTGAGATAGAAGCTGTTTTTTAGTCTCTTGGTCCCAGCTTAGATGCACCTGTACTGACCTTGCCTTCTGGATGATAGCGGGGTGAACAGGCAGTGGCTCGGATGGTTGTTGTCTTTGACAATGTTTTTGGCCTTCCTGTGACATCGGGCGGTGTAGATGTCCTGGAGGGCACGTAGTTTGCCCCAAGTGATGCGTTGTGCAGACCTCACTACCCTCTGGAGAGCCTTACGGTTGTGGGCGGAGCAGTTGCCGTACCAGGCGGTGAAACAGCCCGACAGGATGCTCTCAATTGTGCATCTGTAAAAGTTTGTGAGTGCTTTTGGTGACAAGCCAAATTTCTTCAGCCTCCTGAGGTTGAAGAGGCGCTGTTGCGCCTTCTTCACCACGCTATCTGTCTGGGTGGACCATTTCAGTTTGTCCATGATGTGTACGCCGAGGAAATTTTAAACTTTCCACCTTCTCCACTACTGTCTCGTCGATGTGGATAGGGGGGGTGTTCCCTCTGCTGTTTCCTAAAGTCCAGGATCATCTCCTTTGTTTTGTTGACGTTGAGTGTGAGGTTATTTTCCTGACACCAGGAAACCCTTGAGACACTTGAGAGAATGTGAATGCTCAGATACCATCTGTAGAGGTGCTCTTTATCAGCATCATAAAATCTGATAGTATTTCAACCACATGAAATATGCATCGAAGCCGAACTCAAATCTTATCAGAAACACATTGGGTCGTTTTCACAGCTTTCTATTTCCGTTACAACCAGTCAGACAGCTGTCATTTGGACATTTTGTAAAGAAAAACTTTTCCTTTTTTGTGTGTGTGTGTGTGTTATTGCATTGCTTCGTGAAATAAGATGACAGAGAGAACTTTACCAATGTCAACTAGATTGAAGCATTCATTCTATAAATCTATTACATTATTCTGTTGAGCAAGGGTTTATTTAGTGTTCTAGGGCAATGACATTAGAGAAGGTGCATGTATTTAATTATAGACTAACAAACAGCCTACCAAAATGATGGAAATTATACGCAGAATCATACACTATATATACAAAAGTGTGTGGACACCCCTTCAAATGAGTAGATTTGGCTATTTCAGCCACACCCGTAGCAGACAGGTGTATAAAATCGAGCACACAGCCATGCAATCTCCATAGACAAACATTGGCAATAGAATGGCCTTACTGAAGTGCTCAGTGACTTTCAAAGTGGCACCGTAATAGTATTTCACCTTTCCAACAAGCCAGTTCATCAAATTTCTGCCCTGCTAGAGCTGCCCCGGTCAACTGTAAGTGCTGTTATTGTGAAATGGAAATGTCTAGGAGCAACAACAGCTCAGCCACAAAGTGGTAGGCCACACAAGCTCACAGAACCCGATTGCTGAAGTGCGTAGCGCGTATAAATCGTCTGTCCTTGGTTGCAACACTCACTAATGAGTTCCAAACTGCCTCTGAAAGCAAAGTCAGCACAAGAACTGTTCGTCGGCAGCTTCATGACATGGGTTTCCATGGCCGAGCAGCCACACACAAGCCTAAGATCATCATGTGCGATGCACTTCGGCTGGAGTGGTGTAAAGCTCGCCGCTATTGGACTCTGGAGCATTGGAAACACTTTCTCTGGAGTGATGAATCCAGCTTTACCATCTGGCAGTCTAACGGATGAATCTGGGTTTGGCTGATGCCAGGAGAATGCTACCAGTCCCAATGCATAGTGCCAACTGTAAAGTTTGGTGGAGTAGGAATAATGGTCTGGAGCTGTTTTTATGGGTCGGTCTAGGCCCATTACTTCCAGTGAAGGGAAATCTTAACACTACTGTACAACTAGGGTTGCAAAATTCCGGGAACTTTTAATTCCCTGGTTTTCCAGAAATCCTGGTTGGAGAATTCTGGATTTCCTGCTTATTCCGGGAAATCTCCAACTGGGAATTTATTGAAAGTTCACGGAATTTTGCAACCCTAGCTACAACGTACAATGAAATTCTAGATGTTTCTCTGCTTCCAACTTTGTGGCAACAATTTTCTATATTTACTGGTTAGGGTTGGGTGTGGACTTTCACTATCACACATAGTCGGGCGGTTGCGGATGGGTTATTAGCAATTGTGGGCAGGTGAACAAACAGCAGACCCGTGCATCACTAGTTCCCAGAAGCATATAGAGAATCAGTGGAAATACTTTCAATTAACAAATTGTTTTTAGGTAGGTTACCTCAAGTTGAATAAGAGGTGCTCCAAAACGTTTAATTTCTGAAATGTTCCGTTGTTGATATTTACATTGTATAATTTGTTCATTCTCCAGCCAGGGAGATGACCAGGGGAAAGTTCCTGAACATCCTGGAGAGACCCAAGAAGTGAAGACCCCAGGACTGCTCTTTACACAGTATGTGTCTGCAAAGAGAGTAATACAACACCCAGACGACTGATTTAAGACTCAGAATCAGACTTATGCCTTCATGTATACACTCATACTACAGCCATCATCAAGTTCCTGGACTTTTCATTTAAATAGAGACAGTTGGGCTAAATTCACTCACTGCAGAGTTCTCCTCTAATAGACCCTACCCTATGCAAATGGGGAGTGTCGTATATGATCCGTTCCAGAATTTGAGCCGCACAAAGTACGTAGAGCATTATGTATTTGGAGCATTATTTTCACCCCCTGTTGCATAATTAGGTGAGACAATGCCTCGGACTGTTCCCGGCTGGAGATGTCGCAGGGGCTCTGGCCGCGCTGGGGAGCACTCCACAAGTTACAAATCTCCACAGGCCACTAATAAGCCCCTAATTGTCTTTCCAATTGACACAGACAGAGGCATCCACTGTCCTAAGGGCTGCACCCCCTGCCTCGTTTGCGTAAAGTGTGTAACGTCCTTTAGAGTCCAAGGGCTGTAACACTTTTCACCTCCTGTGGTCCTCAAAGACAGTTCCATTTACTTTTAGAATGATTTGAAATAGTGAGTCGCTTTCAATTTCCTTTTTAGCTAGCTCATAGGACTGTTTTGTAAATGAGTGTGTATTCTGTATTTGTTAGTATTTGGAGCATTATTTACATTTTGGCAATTTGTAGAAGAAAATTATGTAATAAAGTTCAAATGTAAAATATTTTTCCTCCATCATTTTAGAGCTGGGCGATATGGCCAAAATATCATGTGAAAGTTTTTTTATTTTTTTATTTGACGATATGATTGCAGGGCAGGAACCGTTTTGATAAGTGTTTCCTAGGGAACCCTATAAGCTTTGGTTACATTTAATGTTTTCTCTAATCTACTTCACGTAGCTTACATTCTTGCTTTGCGTATTCCTCTATGATTTAGAAGACACTGTTGCACAAACAACTTGCTGATTTAGGTCTACGCAATCATTGCAATTATCAGGCTGTATAGCTAATTACGTTTGCTCGGACAGTACATTTATTAGCAAGCTAGCCAGCTAACTAGTGATTAGCATTAGCGGCTAACAAGATTTAGGCCAAACTTGCTAAGAAAAGACAAACCAGCTGTTTGCAGACGTAAGAAACACAAACGAATAGTGTCATTGTAGAACGCTAGTGGATTTATATTAAGAAGAAAAGTGAAAACAGCATCGTCATCAACATTGACCATGCAGACTGAACGTGCATTTCTGGTGGTCGAGGAACAACAAATACACTCCTTGAGTGATGGGACGGGGCTAGGTCTGTGTGGAAAGCGGCATGGAGAGAGCAGAGAGAGATGGCTCATGTAGCAAAATAAACGATACTGAACAAAAAATATAAATGCAACCTGCAACAGGATTCTACCGAGTTACTGTTCATATAAGGAAATCAGTCAATTGAAATACATTCATTAGGCCAAAATCTATGGATTTCACATGATTGGGCAGGGCGCAGCCATGGGGGAGCCAGGTCCAGCCAATCAGAATTCATTTTTCCATACAAAAAGGCTTTATTAGTGACATAAATGCTCCTCAATTTAATTGGCTGTCTGGTCAGCAGGTGAAGAATCCAGATTGGTAGGTCCTGGGCTGTCATGGTTAAGAGAAATAAGCTTTTTGTGCAAATGGAAAATGTATGGGATCTATTATTTCAGCTCATAAAACATAAAACACAATTTACATGTTGCGTTTATACTTTTTTTCAGTATATAAAACACACAGCTTTTCACATTTAGCAAACCAAACATTCAAATACCGGTATAGAAGGTAAAGTAAAAACCCAAACCGGTCTGTGCATCGATACCGGTATATCATAAAATACGGTATATCGCCCAGCCCTACATCTTTTAGTGTAGTAACATATTTATTAATCGTCCTCATAATCAAACAAATTGGAAATCAACCTCAGTGTGTGTCTGTGGATACAATTGCATCTTTCAATGGGTTAGGATACAATGGAATTCACTTGAGAAACTGGTTTCATGATGCGACAGTTTTTGGGGGGACTCAAACTTTTAATTAGGGCAATAACTTCATGCATGTGCCACTCCATAGACACTCTGTTAAAGCACCTCTCTGGCGTTGGACATGTAAGGAGCTCTGACATGAGAGTGCTTCCCCCGCTACAAGGGCATTTTTCAATTTAATGAGGATTGGAAGTAGAGGCCCTACACAAAACAATGCGTAAAAATAATATTGCTCATTCTCATCCCTTTTAATGAGAGCTGACATAACTACTAGGACCATTTATTTTCTAATTAGCACACTTCCAGCGACGTCGGAGCTAGCGGCCAGGCAAAAGGGGAATCAGACAGGCATGCTGAATGGTAAACAAAAAGAAGTCCGTCCAGCATAATTAGGTGAGACAATGTCTCGGACTGTTCCCGGCTGGAGATGTCGCAGGGGCTCTGGCCGAGCTGGGGAGCGCTCACTCTCCACAAGTTACACATCTCCACAGGTCGCTAATAAGCCCCTAATTGTCTTTCCGATTCACACAGACAGAGGCAGCCACTGCCCAAGTGGCTGCACCCCCTGCCTCTCGCACGGACCCAGCTTCACCTCTTACAAAATAACGATTATATACAGTACTAGTCAAAAGTTTGGACACACCTACTCATTCAAGGGTTTTTCTTTATTTTTACTATTTTCTACATTGTAGAATAATAGTGAAGACATCACAACTATGAAATAACACATATGGAATCATGTAGTAACCAAAAAAGTGTTAGACAAATCAAAATATATTTTATATTTGAGATTCTTCAAAGTAGCCACCCTTTGCCTTGATGACAGCTTTGCACACTCTTGGCATTCTCTCAACCAGCTTCACCTGGAATGCTTTTACAACAGTCTTAAAGGAGTTCCCACATATGCTGAGCACTTGTTGGCTGCTTTTCCTTCACTCTGCAGTCCAACTGAGGTCGGGTGATTGTGGATGCCAGGTCATCTGATGCAGCACCATCACTCTTGGTCAAATAGCCCTTACACAGCCTGGAGGTGTGTTGGGTTGTTGTCCCGTTGAAAAATAAATGATAGTCACTCTAAGCGCAAACCAAATAGGATGGCGTATCGCTGCAGAATGCTGTGGTAGCCATGCTGGGTAAGTGTGCCTTGAATTCTAAATAAATCACTGACAGTGTCACCAGCAAAGCACCCCAACACCATCACACACCTCCTCCGTGCTTAATGGTGGGAACCACACATGCGGAGATCATCCGTTCACCTACTTTGCGTTTCACAAAGACAAAAATCGCACATTTGGACTCATCAGACCAAAGGACAGATTTCCACCCGTCTAATGTCTATTGCTCATGTTTCTTTGCCCAAGAAAGTCTCTTCTTATTATTGGTGACCTTTAGAAATGGTTTCTTTGCAGCAATTCGACCATGAAGGCCTGATTCACGCTGTCTCCTCTTAACAGTTGATGTTGAGATGTGTCTGTTATTTGAACTCTGTGAAGCATTTATTTAGCCTGCAATTTCTGAGGCTGGTAACTCTAATGAACTTATCCTCTGCAGCAGAGGTAACTCTGGGCCTTCCTTTCCTGTGGTGGTCCTCATGAGAGCCAGTTTCATCATAGCACTTGATGGTTTTTGCGACTGCACTTGAAGAAACTTTCTAAGTTCTTGAAATGTTCCACATTGACTGACCTTAAAGTATTGATGGACTGTCGTTTTTCTTTGCTTATTTGAGCTGTTCTTGCCATAATATGGACTTGGTCTTTTACCAAATAGGGCTATCTTCAGTATACCAACCCTACCTTGTCATAACACAACTGATTGGCTCAAACACATTAAGAAGGAAAGAAATCCCACAAATTAATTGTTTAAACAAGGCACACCTGTTAATTGAAATGCCTCATGGAGCTGTGACTACCTCATGAAGCTGGTTGAGAGAATGCCAAGAGTGCAAAGCTGTCATCAAGGCAAAGGGTGGCTACTTTGACGAATCTCAAATATAAAAGATATTTTGATTTGTCTAGCACTTTTTTTGGTTACTACATTATTCCATATGTGATATTTCATAGTTTTGATGCCTTCACTGTTATTTTACAATGCAGAAAATAAAGAAAACACTTGAGTGAGTAGGTCCGTCCAAACTTTTGACTGGTACTGTATTGTGTATATATACACTGCTCAAAAAAATAAAGGGAACACTTAAACAACACAATGTAACTCCAAGTGAATCACACTTCTGTGAAATCAAACTGTCCACTTAGGAAGCAACACTGATTGACAATAAATTTCACATGCTGTTGTGCAAATGGAATAGACAAAAAGGTGGAAATTATAGGCAATTAGCAAGACACCCCCAATAAAGGAGTGGTTCTGCAGGTGGTGACCACAGACCACTTCTCAGTTCCTATGCTTCCTGGCTGATGTTTTGGTCACTTTTGAATGCTGGCACTCTAGTGGTAGCATGAGACGGAGTCTACAACCCACACAAGTGGCTCAGGTAGTGCAGCTCATCCAGGATGGCACATCAATGCGAGCTGTGGCAAGAAGGTTTGCTGTGTCTGTCAGCGTAGTGTCCAGAGCATGGAGGCGCTACCAGGAGACAGGCCAGTACATCAGGAGACGTGGAGGAGGCCGTAGGAGGGCAACAACCCAGCAGCAGGACCGCTACCTCCGCCTTTGTGCAAGGAGGTGCACTGCCAGCGCCATGCAAAATGACCTCCAGCATGCCACAAATGTGCATGTGTCTGCTCAAACGGTCAGAAACAGACTCCATGAGGGTGGTATGAGGGCCCGACGTCCACAGGTGGGGGTTGTGCTTACAGCCCAACACCGTGCAGGACGTTTGGCATTTGCCAGAGAACACCAAGATTGGCAAATTCGCCACTGGCGCCCTGTGCTCTTCACAGATGAAAGCAGGTTCACACTGAGCACATGAGCACATGTGACAGACGTGACAGAGTCTGGAGACGCCGTGGAGAACGTTCTGCTGCCTGCAACATCCTCCAGCATGACCGGTTTGGCGATGGGTCAGTCATGGTGTGGGGTGGCATTTCTTTGTGGGGCCGCACAGCCCTCCATGTGCTCGCCAGAGGTAGCCTGACTGCCAATAGGTACCGAGATGAGATCCTCAGACCCCTTGTGAGACCATATGCTGACACATGCACATTTGTGGCCTGCTGGAGGTCATTTTGCATGGCGCTGGCAGTGCACCTCCTTGCACAAAGGCGGAGGTAGCGGTCCTGCTGCTGGGTTGTAGCCCTCCTACGGCCTCCTCCACGTCTCCTGATGTACTGGCCTGTCTCCTGGTAGCGCCTCCATGCTCTGGACACTACGCTGACAGACACAGCAAACCTTTTTGCCACAGCTCGCAATGATGTGCCATCCTGGATGAACTGCACTACCTGAGCCACTTGTGTGGGTTGTAGACTCCGTCTCATGCTACCACTAGAGTGAGAGCACCGCCAGCATTCAAAAGTGACCAAAACATCAGCCAGGAAGCATAGGAACTGAGAAGTGGTCTGTGGTCACCACCTGCAGAATCACTCCTTTTTTGGGGGTGTCTTGCTAATTGCCTATAATTTCCACCTTTTGTCTATTCCATTTGCACAACAGCATGTGAAATTTATTGTCGTGTGTGTGTGTGTTTTCCTGTGTGTGCTGGAGACTCCTGTGACGGGCAGGATGGGGCTGGGGGAGTGGATGTACAGCATCGCCTGATGGGCAGGAATTTAAGCTGTGGGAGGAGGCCAATCTACTTATTTTACCCCCAATGCATCCAATGTTTATTTTGGTCCCTTGTAGTCTGTTTAATTGGTCTGCTCTAGTCTAGTGTACAGTGTATTTGTTTTTTGTCAAATAACCACTATGGAAGCTTTTAACAGAAGTTTTACATCATTAGAAGGGTGAAAAGGGACTGTTTAGTTCAGGTAGTGTAGAGCTGACTGGTTGACACTGGTTTACATGGCCTATTGCTGAGTTGGCTGGTTAACACTTGTTGCTACTGGCTGATGTACATTGATCAGTCTACTGAGCGTTAACACAGTAAGTGACCTGACGTTCAAAATATGCTGCAATCGCTGGTGGCTGCCTGTCATGCGATGCCTCCAGTCCAGCCAGATATGCTCCTTAAGAAACAGGTCATTCCCCATGGAGGGGTCTTCTATACAGAGAGAAAAAACTCCTCCATCCATCAACAATACATAGACCTGACCTCACCGAGCCTCGCTGCCCCGACAAACGTCAATCCGATGTGCCCTCAGGCCTTTAATTAGCTGTCAATTAGTGCAAATTAATCAACTCCTCGCCTAGTTAAGCAATGCCGGCAGGCAGCTCCCAAACACGCCATTGTAGAGGAGCCATGAGAACTGGAGCTTGCAAACTCACTTTGCATCAGGGGGTCATCACGCCCTTGGCAGCGCTTTGTGGAAAGAAAAAAAAACAACCTCTTGCAGTGTTTTAGTTTTCCCTTGACTCGGCACAAGATGTGTTCTGTCATCAGGACAGGCTCACTGTTTCAACACAGAGCTACAGAGTTAAGAGCCGGGCTTGATTCAGAACTATAACAGCTAAATCACAAAATGTGTTGGATTTACCTGCTGGCAAAGTCTGATTAGAGTTGAAAAATGCTGCTTCTCATTCGTTATATCTGCACAGTATAGGGTGAATGCAGATGTATGGCTGTGTGAGCATCAGTGATCGTTCATTTTGATTGCTTGAACTTGATATTTCATACTATGCAATCTGCAGGGGCTGTGCGAATACATAGTTAGGTTACTTATACAGCCCATCATCTAGTGACCTTCCTGTGGACTGAAAGTTCTTTACCTATTCATTATAAATAGATGTCAAGCTTTTCCCATCAAAATGACTGCAGACTGAAGACTCCATTCATATTCAAAGGGGGAGGTTTTTGTTTGCGACATTAAGATATCTGGTGAAATGGAAAGTGACACAGTTAAACATCCTCTGGATTGATATCTCGTCTATGAAGGTCAAGAAGTTTACTTCAGATGACCTCAGTTTGTCTAACACACTAGATAGTCATATTTGGACTGGCTATGTAATAATGTGCTTTAAGGTTGAAGCACACATTTGTTTATTTCTTCTCCATTTCCTCCTTTCGTCGAGTTGAAATCTTAACGTATATTTGTTTCTCATTTGAGGGCAATCTGGTTTACACAACATGACAACTCTCCCACAGTAAGATGGAAACAGAGGGAAAGGGGGAACAGAACAGATAAACACATTTTTGCAACAGCTGTTTGCCTTTTAATCTGCAGCCTTCAGATCTTGTGGTCTTTGATGAGCAACCAAATACACGAATGACTGAACTAAATCTTCCCTTAATCTAGAGCCCTATTAGACTCTCCTCTCCTCTGCATGTAAATCAGGGTGGAGTCATTTTCATGTGGAGATGGATTATTAAAAGCCATACTGAGAAAGAGGGTCTCTTGCAACAATAAACAACAAAGCCGGGATAGATTGCAACAGAAGTGGAGTGAGGGCAGGAACACGCGGTGTAATTGACAGGTCATCCTGACTCACGGTTCCATGTGAATAGATGGGTTTATCTCGACTGGCTGATGCGTCATTAGCATATCCTGATAACATTGATTTCTTCATTACCCGTAATGAAATTTCCACTTAATAGCCTCCTAATTAGTTTCAACTGGTGATCGAGTAATTGTAGCGGTAATGTTTTTCTCCTTCTTAATCAGTGGCTCAATTTTAACTGTTTGATGTAGTTTACAATATTTATTTTGTTTTAGTATCCATGTCTCATTCACCCAATTTGACTAGATCAGATATGGACATAATCACACATTTCAAGAACAAAATGCAATTTAGCCTACCAAAATAACCATTTTACCAAACGTTTCCTTTTTTGTCACAAATTGCCATGCCCTAATGGCTATTTACAGTGCCTTCAAAAATATTCACACCACTTGACTTTTTCCACATTTTGTTGTGTTACGGACTGAATTTAAAATTGATTAAATAGAGATTTTTTTGTCATTAGCCAACATACCCCATAACCCCATAATGTCAAAGTGGAATTATGTTTTTAGAAATTTGTAAAAATGTATTAAAAATGAAAACTGAAATGTCTTGAGTGAATAAGTATTCAACCCCTTTGTTATGGCAAGCCTAAATAAATTGAGGAGTAAAAAGTAGCTTAACAAGTCACATAAAAGTTGCATGGACTCACTCTTTGTGCAGTAATAGTGTTTAACATGATTTTTGAATGACTACCTCATCTCTGTACCCCACACACAATTATCTGTAAGGTCCCTCAGTTGAGCAGTGAATTTAAGCATAGTGAAGTTATTAATGACGCTTTGGATGGTGTATCAATACACCCAGTCACCACAAAGAAACAGGCGTCCTTCCTAACTCAGTTGCTGGAGAGGAAGGAAACCGCTCAGGGATTTCACCATGAGGGCAATGGTGACTTTAAAACAGTTACAGAGTTTAATGGCTGTGATAGGACAAAACTGAGGATGGATCAACAACATTGTAGTTACTCCAAAATACTAACCTAACTGACAAAGGGAAAAGAAGGCCTGTACAGAATAAAACACTGAAAATGGTTGCCTAGCAATTTTTTTATTTTGTATTATTTACCTAGGCAAGTCAGTTAATAACAAGTTGTTATTTACAATGACGGCCTAGGAACAGTGGGTTAACTGCCTTGTTCAGTGGCAGAACGACAGATTTTTACCGTGTCAGCTCCGGGATTCAATCTAGCAGCCTTTCGGGTACTGGCCCAACTTGATATTTCTGTATTTCGTTTTCGATACATTTACAAAACTGTCTAAAAATAAGTTTTCACTTTGTCATTATGGGTTATTGTGTGTAGATGGGTGAAATAATATATATTTCATAAATGTTTTATTCCGTCTAACACAACAAAATGTGGCATAAATCAAGGGGTATGAATACTTTCCGAAGGCACTGTATCTACATCGAAATGGGGTTATCTTCAAACGTGTAAATTATATATTGTATGAACCGCTCTGTAGCCATGGATAGGTCGGTTTTAGCCTGACGTAAATCAGAGAGCCTGTAGGCTAATGGTATGAGGTGTCTTGTTTATACATGATAACCCACACCTGGCTCCAACGGGATTATGTCTGTATCAGTAGTCATGGCTGGACATCATCCGTAAATTTCACATTCACAGTAACAACAAGTTCCCATCGAATCAGTAGGTGTCATTTTTTGTGGAATAACTAAGTAGGCATAATAATAGGCCATTATTGTGTTTCTGGGGCACCTAACGCGTTTCTTGTCAACTTTAAACCAGGACATGTATTCATCTATTACCACGTGGCACTTAGATAAGATCGGAGTTAGCTTTGTCCCCCTCAGATAGTTTCAACTCATTTCCATAAATTATCTGGGTGTAATTATCTGTCCAGATGTCCAAATTGTCCCACACACATCTCCAAACGCATCCAAACCCTATGCGGAAAACAATAGTTGTATGACTTATTTGACTCATTAGTAGGCCTAATCGTAAACCTGCTCACAACAGGGTAATTTATTTGTATTATTGACAAAAGAATGCTGCCATATACAAGCATTTAGCTACACCAAGAGCATTTCGCTTCACCCGCAATAACATCTGCTAAATATGTGTATGTGACCAATAAAATGTAATTATATTCGAAACTAACTAAGTAGGTCACTTTCTGAATTGAACCAAATGAAGTATACTATTCGTCTCAAATGAAACGACTTATTCTGTGGAAAAGACCTCTGAGATATAGGATAACGAATGATATTGCAAGGAGAAAGGGTGGCTATCTAATCGAATTTATTGTTGGAACAATTATACGAATAATGCCAATTGAATTGATATAAAATCGATGTTTTTCAAATAGCCTAATTCGATCAAATTTAGATCAAAATAGTCGAAATAGATTTTGACGTTAAAATAGGCCTGCCTACATGTTCTCTCCAAATATTTAACATAAACTGCCTTTATTCAAACAAAGCGAATTGTGCATATAAAAAGCTGCGAGGCCTCCACACAGAGTTAAATTACGTTGGATTGCACCGGGGATTAAAATGTGAATTGAAAAAAAAAGCAATTAGCAAGACAAATAAATAAATGTATGTAACACATTAAACATCCGATAAAATTGTGACATTTTTGATAATGGTAATCATCTTTATTAATTTGATTGCACTTTATGAACATGCGTGCACGCATCCTTAGCATGCTCCCCATGCATCAGTAACTTGTTGGGTTTAATAAAACTCGGACCATCCTTTTCTAAACGATTGAAAGTGAAACAGTATGCTAATGTTGCTTTTGTTTGTATAGTTAATTAGACACCATGTTGTTTAATAAATATCTTCTAATATTCTAAGCGTTGGTAGCCCAGATTGTTTCATAATGTTCCATTTCTCATGTGAAATAAATATCTCCATAATCTGTAATGTACTGCCGCTGCTGTGAAATAGCAGTCTGTAGCGAGGCAGAGATGTGTGTTCGCTTCCAGGTGTCGTTTTGGAGAGGCTTTGATTTCTGTGTGGTTTCCTCTGTAGCATCTGGAGATCAATTATCCGTTCATGTGAGGCAACGGATGGACATGGAGATCATAGAAGATAGAAATAGCACTAGAATCTGGTCTGAAATATATGCAATGAAGAGGCTTATAGCCTAAACACTGACTAACATGCATTTTCATTTTATGAAATCGGTAACTTAATCCAGATCCCAGGTCGATTCAACCCCTCAAATAATTGTAATCCTGCATGAAACGTATAATATCGAGATCACGTTTAAATACCAGAATAATTGTCATATTCTATATACAGTATAAACGGTCACACATATAAATGAAAAACATAGCAAACGGCATGTGGCTATATATTTTTCTCAGTACATTGGATGGATAGCATAGCTTCGTATTTGCCTACATTCTTCAACTCAGTCCACCTGTTTCATCTTCTTTATCCGCAGTCGTTTTGGGTTATCCGGACACTCTGGTTTGTGTAGCCTACCTATATAGCCTTATAATATATCAGTTATTTGGGAATAAACCGTTTCCAAAGGCGCGTAATAATGCCTGATGCGCAGGAATCCGGAAAAATCCCTCGTAGCTGATTGGCTGCTGGACTCTGACTCTTGTTGGGATGGACCTGTTGGATAAAAGGACCCTTTTAGAGAGTCTCGAGTGATACATCGTGGCTAGTGCGCTGGGGACCGACCTGTGAGCCGATACAAATAGGGAATAGGCCAACTATCGAAATCACCATGACAGGTAAACAAGGAGCTGCGGTGCTATCGGAAACGTTGAATATATCCAAAACGTCCTCTATCGGTGCTAACGGAGGGAATAGCAGCCTGCACCAACAATCAAAGAACAGCGCCACGCATCCTCCCAGATGCACCGGATTCGGGATACAGGAGATTTTAGGGCTGAATAAAGAGCCTTCGGCGGCCCCGAGGAGCACCTTGCAGTCGCTACCATCTGGGGCGCACCTGCTTGCCGCCAGGTCAATGCTTGGCCCCGCTGGTGTAGGAGTTGGGATGGGATTAATCGGGCCTGGAGGGATTCCGTCATTCTACAGGCAACCGGCGTTTTTGGAGGTCCTGCAGGATGCGCAGAACGTTCACTTACAAACCCACAACAGAACTGTGGGACATCTGGACCACAGCCAGTCCGCCAGTTCAGGTAGGAATTACAGTCGTCATTACATTAAAGACTTAAAATATACAGTTGTATTATTAGTAGTAGTAATAGTAGTACTATTAGTAGTAGTTAGCCTATTATTATTATTCTTATTAGTAGTATTAGTAGTAGTAAGCTAGTATTAGTATTCATATTATTATTAGGCTGAACTTTAAAAGCACAATGGAGAACCATAGGCAACTTATAATATAAAATTATACTAACAATAATACAAATAGGCTACTTATGTCAGTATTATAACAAGAACAGAATATAATGATAACATCTGTGTTAGACGTTGTTTCTTAGCCTACTCAATTTTAACACTACAATTGTGATAACATATTGAATATGTTCCTCAAACGAGTCCTTCATGTTATTGCCACGTTTTCTAATATTCACAGACTCAGAAGATGTGTCATCAAGTGAACGAAAACTCTCAAAGAACTCATTAAGCCAGAGCAAGAAACGGAAGAAAAGACGGCACCGGTAGGCGTTGCATTCCCACACATGATAGGCCTATTGTTGTTTATCAGAACGCTATGGCCTAATAGCTTCAAATTCTGAAGCGCACGTTTCAGCATTTTTTGTTTGGCCTAACGATACTTGTTTTTTGTTTAGGGCTTTTGAACTGTCTTAATTCAAGAACAACTATTTTGGATTTTGTGAAGGCTATTGTAACAAGATTGAAAAATTATGTATTGAAGAATTGAAAAAGTAGCCCATGCTAATTACTGAGCTGACAAACTTGTCCTTTTCCAATATTAATAACCTTGTAACAAATATGGAATTACATTTAATAGGGTCTAGGCCTAGATGTTATAAAGTTAATACAAATTATTTTTATGCAATTAGGCTTACAACGCATTTCCTTATTTAATGGTCTTTGGATTCCATTTTTCCATATAGCAAATTAAGGATTTAGGCCTACAAGTGTGAATTTACAGGCTAGCCTACTCTAACAATTCCGTATTATTTCATACATTTGTGTTAATTCATTTTGATGTACATTTGTTTTGGGGTGTGGAAGCATTAGCGTTTTGTTGCGAATCAGCCCCGGTCAATTCATCATGCATGGGCCTATTTTGAATATAGACTTTTTACAATCGAGTGTATAGGCCTAAAAGTACACCATATGGATATGGCCTACCTTTTACTTATTAAAACGTTTCATAACGATATAGGCTTAGTCTGTGAATACTTTATCATTCCTTTATGAGGGGGATGAGACATTGAAATGGATATAGATTATTTTCTTTTCCTCCAGCATAAAGAAAAAAAAGGGATTTTTTTATGTATCCATTTATTTATACTCACTTACCGAGTGCATGAAAATGATGCTTTCTGGCTTACATGCATTGGCTACTGAATACTTTTTATTGTAATGAAATACTATGACCGGGCAGCTGCTTTTGGATGTTATGTGGACGAGAGGGTCGCTGCATTGAGTTAGGACTACTCTATTTTTAAAATGCACCATTGTTTTGCATGTACCTAAGATTAAATCCATACCACCAAAACCTTTGTATATATAAGATGTACGGCATGCATTGGGCCACCGTGCAAATTAAGGTGTGCATTTGTACAGCTGATCTGTTTAAATTAAATAATAGCCAACCGAGCTTGCCTATTTATTTGCATTGCAACCATTTTTCAATGTGGACAATTTACATATTTCATATTTCTTCAGGACCATATTCACATCTTACCAGCTCGAGGAGTTGGAGAAGGCCTTTAATGAAGCTCACTACCCAGATGTGTATGCAAGAGAGATGCTGGCTATGAAAACAGAGCTTCCTGAGGACAGAATACAGGTATGACAGCAGGCTGTTGATGTTGGCAGTTTATTATGGTATATCATGTCAGAGGAAATGTATTTTTTCACTTGAGTTCTTCCTCCCCAACACAAATGCATTCAATTTATTAGCATGAACTAAAATTGCATTTAAATGTCTCAGAACAGCATTATTCATGTTTATAGCCTATAATTTTGATTTATCTACTGGATAAAATTACTGGAATATTATGTCAGATATAGTTTTTTTACGTCATACTCAGTGTCCTTGCAAAGAAACTCAAACTGGAATATTGTTACTCTGCAAAATATTTAATACAGGAGAACTTGTGCTAATTGTAAAAAATCTTTCTCCAATTAAATGTGATTAACAGTGAATAATTCTTCTTCTTTTTAATATATGTTCTGCATTTATCTTAGAGCAAGCACTATTAAGCACTATTGATATCTGTCACTGGATACATTGCGACTGTGATCTGCTTTTGATATTGGCATTATTAGCATTATTCTCTTTGAAATAATCATAATTCAATTTACATGATAATGGTTGTAGTTTTGCTAACAAATTAATGATCAGTTAAAGGCCCAATGCAGCCGTTTTTATATCAATATCAAATCATTTCTGGCTAACAATTAAGTACCTTACTTAAATAGATTACCATTAAAATGGGCAAAAGTAGCTATTTAGCAAAAAACTATTTCTCAAGCAAAAATTTGGCTAGGACTGTCTGGGAGTGGTCTGAGGGAGGAGGGGAAAACTAGCTGTTATTAGCAGAGAGGTTTGGAACTCTCTTTGTTATTGGTCTATTAACCAATTTACCACATGGTGATGTCACCATGGAAAGCCAAAACTCCTGTGGAATATCATATCAATCCTTTATGGGCAGAAGGTGGTTTTGGGGTCCATGGACAGAGTACAGGACACTAATGGCCGGGATGGAGGAAATAAATGGCATCAAACACCTGGAAACCATGTGTTTGATGTATTTGATACCATTCCACTGATTCCGCCCCAGTCATTACCACGACCCAGTTCTCACCAATCAAGTTGCCACCAACCTCCTGTGCTGCTGGTGATGTCATCACACCAAACAGGCTGAAATTTCAGGCAGTCTTTTCAAACAGCTCTTACACTAAAAGGGCATTACCATCAATTTCACAGCATTATTCCAACCTCATAATATACAGGTAACTGCCAAAATAAAAGATACTTGAGTAAATGAGGGATTCAAAGTATAGCAGGGGCTTCCACACAGGTGTGGTTCCTGAATTAATTAGGCAATTAAAACATCCCATCATGCTTAGGGTCATGTATAAAAATGCCCAGTTGCACATTATTTTGGCTACCATGGCTAGAAGAAGAGATCTCAGTGACTTTCAAAGAGGGGTTTCAAAGGAGCATAGGGAGTTTAAAGTGTGTGTGTGTGTGTGTGTGTGTGTGTGTGTGTGTGTGTGTGTGTGTGTGTGTGTGTGTGTGTGTGTGTGTGTGTCAGTCACCAGATCTCAACCCAATTGAACACTTATCGGAGATTCTGGAGTGGGGCATGAAACAGCGTTTTCCACCACTATCAACAAAACACCAAATTATGGAATTTATCGTGGAAGAATGGTATTGTATCCTTCCAATAAAGTGCCAGACACTTGTAGAATATATGCCAAGATGCATCAAAGCTGTCCTGACGCCTCTGGCGGCTTGTGTCGGCCCAACGCCCTGTTAAGATACTTTAAATTGGTGTTTCCTTTATTTTTCAGTTACCTGTATGTAAAACATAGAAAAATCAAGGTTTTGACTGCACTGGGCCTTTACGTTGAAATAGGCTCGTCTCAACATTTTTGGCTTTAGCCGTGGGATTTAAATAGCCTTGATCCAGACTATAAAGCAGGTATTAAAAAAACAATGAATTGTCTAGAAAATGAAAAGTGGTGTAATCTAGGCCTAGCCTACTCTGCACTTGACGAACTAGTTAACCACATAATGTTTTATGGAGGATGCAAGTGTGCCCACGTAAATCGATCAGAGATGTCAAAGACACCTCTAGCAGCATCCTCGCCAGAGCAGATCATCTCTCATCAGGCGCAGTTGGATGTGAAACAATTTGTTCTCGGAGAGGAGCACTAACGACCTAATCATGCTATCAAGGCGGAAGAAGATTGCGGTGTGACCTGGACCATCCATCTGCCCGAGCGCCTTTTAATTTCGTTCTCATTAAGGCTTTTCGCCGCGAATAAATAATAAGGAAATAAATAAATAAACGTAGGCTATTCCTATCCTAAATAAAATTAACACCCAATTTTCTCATAGATTGTAATTAGTTAAATCAGATGAGCTTGCCTTGTTCCAGGGGGAGGCTGGCTCGAGACACTGGGAGTTCAGACGAAATAACTACATTGAATTTATTAGCACGGGTCAATAGCGCCGTTCCCCCGAGTCCCGCTCGTTTAATTTCCCGTGATATTTGCCCGCCTGTCCACCATCGATTGGGCTTGAAATTAACTTATTTTTCAATCAGCCTCGGCGTGCCCTAGGGGTCGCTTCTGCTCGCAGCTTCCCCCTCGGCTTCCTTTGAGGGCCAGAGAAACAATTTCTCATAAAAAAGCATCTTGTATGAAATAAGGGCTATCATCAGAATTACCAGAAAAAGGTTCTAAATGGTTTTGATCATTTTCAATTTAATGTCTGGTCCCCCTCCACAGTCGAGACATCTCTGTGCTTCCCCTCTTCTTTTTTTGCACAGCACATACAGCCATCAGAAGTGGCCAAGGCTGTTTAACAGCTCTGTGTTGTGCTATGAAATCAATTTGGCCTCTCACTGAGCTGACAGATAGCCTGGGGGCCCCAACCAGTAGTCATGGTTGGGCAAGTGAAGCATCTTAATGTTTTAGTCACTATCCGTCTACACTACCTCAGGCTGGGGGGAGATAGGGACTGACAGAAGGCAGAGATCATTCAGAGACCACCAGCAGCCTGTATGGGAAATCAATGTGCTGAATCAAATCACATCAGTTTTATCTTATATCACCACACATTACATAAGAGATCTAACAGATATCTCAAAACAACACTGAAGTGAATGTAAACCATTAGGTCTGCCAAAGATTGGGATGGATTTTTCACAGGGTGGACAACTGTGTCACAATGTGATGCCAGTGCTAGAGCCAGTTAAGGTGGTGGTGTCGGTCAGTTAGTAGACTCATTGATGCTGCTAGTGTCAGTGTGTCTGAATATTGCTAGTTTCAGTGTTGGTCAGTGGTACTGAATAATTTCTCCTGGGTTACAGGTCTGGTTCCAGAACCGCAGGGCCAAATGGAGGAAGAGGGAGAAGTGCTGGGGTCGCAGCAGTGTGATGGCAGAGTATGGGCTGTATGGCGCCATGGTCCGCCACTCTATCCCCCTACCGGATTCCATCCTCAAGTCCGCCAAGGATGGCATCATGGACTCCTGTGCCCCATGGCTGCTTGGTATGAGACTAATGTTTTATCTACAGCAGATTTCACCCTCCATGCTTACTCTCAGATATTTTCCACATTTTACACACACACACATTTTTTCATAATTTACATATCGCTTAGTGGGAGAAAAAAACTATTCAGCAAATATTTACTATCAGTTTACACTTATTATGAATCCTCAATTTGAAGATCATATTCCTATAGCTAAATCAGAACTATTTCTTTGCTTACTATTTTCAGTTCAAGATGGCTTTCCAATCAGCAGACGCTTTTCTAAATCCGAATACCCACAATTCTTTACAGGGATGCACAAAAAGTCCATGGAGACCACGGTCGTCCAGCCAAAAGGGAAGTCCGATGTTCCCCAGCAGCCAGCCATTCAGAGGGCTGAAGAGTGCGACGTGGAGGAGAAGAGGGCGGAGGGCAAGTCACCCATCTCCAAAGAGGAACTGAGGGAGAACAGCATCGCAGCACTCAGGGCAAAAGCACAGGAGCACAGTGCCAAGGTGCTTGGGACTGTTACATGCGAGAGACCGGAGAGCAAAGTGGAGAGACAGGCGACAGAGGAAAAATCTAGTGGCCCTTTGAGTCCAGTGGAAGAGCCCAAGAGTCCATAGACCCTCACTTTGTACAGACTTTGCAGTGCCCCTGACTGTGCTCTAAACATCTGTATGGACTCAACTAGATTGATCAGTATTACAGTGTTCTCTGAGAGGTTTTTACATGTTGAACATCCTAGATCTCTATTATACTGTTTTAAAATGACCTGCTTTATACTGGTCTTCCTATTGGAAAGATTAAATATCTACATTTGTATTTTATTGACTTAGAAAAACCCCAATGCACTTTCTGTCTTTCTTACTCACTGACATTCATACAAATATTGATGCTTACACATTGTTGAAAATGGTTTAATATGGGGTTAGCAGTCCATACAGATGTAAATTGCTGACAACCCCTATAACTAGAAGATACCCACTTTACACATTTCTATCATTGAATATTCTTAAACTACTAATTCAGTGTGCAAAGTGCATACTTGTGTTTGTTATAATGAACCAATTAGGACATTTGTTGATATATAAGTTTGTTGATATATAAGTAGCCAATCTCTGAAACTATACTGTACTCTATATTGAATTCACAGCATCCATAGTGTTGATGCTGACTGTGTTTCTTGTCTAGTCGCTCCACTGAAGCGACTATACATCTGTGGGATGATGATGTACGAAAGGGAAAACATTACTCCACTAATCTGGAACACACAATAACTAAAACGTTGTCTTACGTTGTTCTTATGCTGTATATAATGGAGATAAAGACGGTTTACAAAGGCACTGTTAAAATATACTTTCATGTAGTCTTTAAATGTTTGTGTTTTTGTTTCACAGTCTGTATAGTATGCAATACAAAGTATTAAACAATTTTTTATGAGGTCTGCTGTTACATTATTTTGTGTATTACCTCATCACAAAGCCAAGTGGCCAGGTAAACCTGCACAAGAGAAGCTGTAGGTCTATAATTATTGATATTCTTCGCTACCTGGGCTTACTTATGATATTTACATCTTCAGTAAGCAGCAAGAAGTAAGTCCTGGACTGCTGTACCAGACAAAGGATGCTCTAAAATCCACCAGAGTTGTCCTTGTTGTCATTCCCTGTGCATGATGCTCCGTTGGTCATGCTCATTAGAAGGTGGCTAGCTGGTCCTATAACTGAACGCTCTGCCTGTTCCCAGGGCAGCCAAGTGTAGCACTGTGTTCTGTCTGCAATCTGTTGCAGTTGAGAGGCTTCAATCTCTCAAATTAAACTATGGGGCCGATGCATGAGGATCATATGGGAGAGCCAGTGAAACAGCCCAGATGAGAAGCTCTCAGCCTGTATTAAAGGCGCCTGCTCTGATACTTACTAAGAACCTTATCAGGCTCTAGTAATGCTTTTTTATCCCTTCGTTTCAGATGTTTAGATCACTTATCCATCCCAGCTTTTTTTATGAATGCACATACTGCTAGCTGCAAAGTTGAGCTAACGTATATGCATTGTTTCACAGGTCAACGTGACGCAATGGATTTTAGATTTAGATTCGATTTATTAAGAGTGGATGCAAGATGGGCTCCATCAGATTGCATGTTGAATCAGATTCACTCCTCAGTGGCAGATGAGTGTCAGTAGGCATCAACATGTTTGCATGCCAGATTATTATAATAATCTTTGGCTACGTTTACACAGGCAGCCCAATTCTGATCTTTGTCCAATTATTGGCAAAATACCAATTAGTGGAAACAGATCGGAATTGGGCTGCCTGTGTCACACGTTAGGGGAAATACTGGCAATTTCTAACTGACAAAAACAAGCATACATAAATAATAATGATAAGGAAATAGCATTACTAGAGGTAGCATAATAGGAATATTAAAACATTCAAAATAAGTGTTGTATTTCATTTGGAATGTTAAGCAACTTGACCACTTTATAAATGGTATTAGGCCTACTGTAGTACTCATAGCTAGATGTGTGGATGCAGCCTGCTCAACACTAATCTCCTATAGTGTATCAGCAGCATTTTGTCCATCCTGAATCATCACTACTGGATCTTTGATTCCAGCTGCTCCTCATCATCATTGACCCTGTATGGCTAGTGCCACTGTCATTAGATTTACACTGTTCATTTGACGCTAATTTAATTAAGTGTAATCAATTCAATGACATCTGGTGTGATAATGCCTGATTTGTGTAAAAAATATATGTTTTAGGAACATCGATTTCATTCATTGAGGGATATTTGCCACTATTGATTCAATGGTCCAGTTGATTAGAAATGCCGTAAATTTCAGATTTCATAAAAAAATGCCCTTTACAGTGTACTCAGAAAGTATTCAGACCCCTTGACGTTTTTTACATTTTGTTATGTTACAGCCTTATTCTAAAATGGATTTAAAAAATGTGTTATCCTCAATCTACACAAAATACTTCATAATGAGAAAGCAAAAACAGGTTTTGGGCAATTTTTGCAAATGTATAAAAAACTTAAAACAAATTACACATTTACATAAGTATTCAGACTATTTACTCAGTACTTTGTTCAAGCACATTTGGCAGCGAATACACCCTCGAGTCTTCTTGGGCATTACGCTACAAGCTTGGCACACCTGTGTTTGGGGACTTCCTCACATTCTTTTCTGCAGATCCTCTCAAGCTCTGTCAGGTTAAATGGGGAGCGTCGCTGCTCAGCTAGTTTCAGGTCTCTCCAGAGATGTGAGATCGGGTTCAAGTCCGGGCTCTGGCTGGGCCACTCAAGGACATTCAGAGACTTGACCCGGAGCCACTCCTGCGTTGTCTTGGCTCTGTGCTTTGGGTCGTTGTCCTGTTGGAAGGTGAACCTTTCATCTGACCAGATACTCTTGTTTCTCATGGTCTGAGAGTCTTTAAGTGCCTTTTGGCAAACTCCAAGTGTGCTGTCATATGCATTTTACTGAGGAGTGGCTTCTGTCTCGCCACTCTACCATAAAGGCCTGATTGATGGAGTGCTGCAGAGGTGGTTGTCCTTCTGGAAGGTTCTCCCATCTCCTCAGATGAACTCTGGAGCTCTGTTTGAGTGACCATCAGGTTCTTGGTCACCTCCCTGACCAAGGCCCTTCTCCCCCGATTGCTCAGTTTGGCTGCGCGGCCAGTTCTAGGAAGAGTCTTAGTGGTTCCAAGCTTCTTCCATTTAAGAATGATGAAGGCAACTCTTTTCTTGGGGACCTTTGATGCTGCAAAAATGTTTTGGTACCCTTCCCCAAATCTGTGCCTCGACACAATCCAGTCTCGAAGCTCTACGGACAATTCCTTCGACCTCATTGCTTGGTTTTTGCTCTGACATTCACTGTCAACTGTGGGACCTTCTATAGACTGGTGTGTGCCTTTCCAAATGATCTCCAATCAATTTGAATTTACCACAGGTGGACTCCAATCAAGTTGTGGAAACATCTCAAGGATGATCAATGGAAACAGGATGCACTTGAGCTCAATTTTGAGTCTCATAGCAAAGGGTCTAAATACTTATAAATAAGTATAAATAAGTTATTTCTGTTTTTTCCTTTTTTGTACATTTGCAGGTATTGACCGGATATACATCATCAGATATGTCATCAGAGAGCGCAACAGAACATTGTACTGTCTACACTCGGTTTGTTGTTTATATTAAAACATTTTCATTAAATCGTCTTTAATCCGAACTAAAGTTTTGTTCCTAAGGATTCCATGATGCGTTTAGCCTTTACGGCTGGGACTGCAAGTTTGTGTTCCTTTTTTTGCGTGGATTCCGCGGGTTCTAGCTGGCTGTACTACAGACACCTGTCGTCGTCATGGGAAAGACTCATTGATATCTTTTCGTAAAACAACTGGTTGCAGTAAAGAGCCAATCTGGATACTAAGGAGATCCTGAGGGAAATCGATAAGTACCAACAGCTTTACGCTATGGAGGAACAACATACTCCATCATGGAAAGATCCGACCACCTCACAAAATAACTTTATCCCGAAAAAAAAGAAGCTTTTTCTGCATACACGGACAATTGACTTACCATTGAGGTAGAGGGTAGTGCTCTGGCTGGAATCCAGGCAACACTGGAAACATTTGTGAGGAGTGTGAGCAGGGCTGAGGGGGAGTTTGGAGTTCAGCCAGAGTGAAATTCTCACGCTCCAAAGAGAAAACAAGACACTCACAGCCAAGGTAAAAATCCACGATTCCAACATGGATTGTCTACTCAGGGAAAACAGGGTGATGAAGGAGTCGCTACTAGACATACAAAGTTGTAGCATGTGTGAAAATATATTTTTTTCTGGGATTCCTGAGGACGCATCCAATAATCCAGAGGGCGCGTTCAGAGAATTCATGCAATCCGCCTTGAGACTTCCTATAGAGACTGTAAACAAGGTGGCTTTTCACCGAGTACACAGACTTGTAGCTCAGAGCGACAAGACCAAGGGTCCCCGACCAATCATCGCAAAATTTGAACACTACCAACAAAAGGAGCTGATCAATAGCAGGGGAAGGGACCAAACTCGATCTCAATGACCAATTTCCAAGGGAGAAAAACGAACGTCGTAAGAGACTGTATCCGGTACAAAGACAACAAAGGGAGAATGGTAAGCGTGTCTTTATCATTGTGGACAAACTGTTTATAGATGGACAGCTATTCCGAGACAGCTCCATAACACCGTGGCTGTACTAAATTCAACAGGGACTTCAGGTTACGAAAAAAAGAAGGTATGGGAACTGTAAAAATATCTGAACATTATGAAGTGGATATGAACACACACATACTCAATTAGATTCTTGCTTACACATACGGACTTATACATACACACACACACCTGATCTCGCTCTCTTCTCTCACTCTCTCTCTCTCTTTTCTACTCTACTCTCCCTCTCTCTCTTTTGTCGAGAACTGTTTTATAATTGAATGTGTTTATTGTTTATCTTTTTTATGTATTTGTCTACAAATTTATATATGTGTACAACAAGCAAGGGGAAGATATCAGAATAGGGGCATTGGTGAATAATAACATATTGTACGGAATACATTTATACTCTAGTGAAGCCGTCTCTAGAGTAATGCAAGGTCTCTTTCATGATCATGTGAAACGTCAATTGCTATGGAAATGCTGGGATGTGTTTTCAATTATGTTAAAGGTAATTATGATGCAACTATGATGGTGATACTATATGGATTACAATTATCATCATGAATATTAAGGCTATACACACTACATGTTACACACATAGACACTCAACCATGCAAATTGGCAGAGTTATTATTTATTTGGACATCACACATTATAGTCTTACTCTTATACAGACATCGTACACGCTCTCACTATATCACATCCAATATCATACACGTCAACCTACTCAGATTTGCTACACACATAATATCTTGTCTCAATTTTCTAAAATCTGTGGCATTGGCTCACAGGCAAGGGAATAAAACAAATATTGCTAGAACCTATTTCTTGAATTCTAAATATCAGACATTTGAAAGCTCTAGTTTTGACCTTCATAATACCTCTGATGGCAGTAACTTTACAAGCACTAATTATGGTAAATTTAGACTGAGAATAGTATCTAGTTATGGTAAGGGGGGAAATAAGTATAGCCAGTTATAATTGTAACGGTTTAGCAGATTATAAAAAAAAGAAGATCAGTCTTTACATGGCTAAAAGAAAAGGAATATAACATTTACTGTTTACAGGAAATTCACTCTACATCCTTAGATGAAGTTGCGTGGAAAAAGGAATGGGGTGGTGAAATAATTTTCTGTCATGGACAAAGGAACTCAAAGGGTGTGATGATATTAATTAACAAACATTTCGATCTGAATGTGCAAATAGTCAGGAATGATTCGCAAGGAAGGTGGATCCTTTTGAATATGAACGTGGATGAAAAAGAGATTTGGCTCATTAATCTATATGGTCCACACTTCTTCGAAAACATTTATACCAATTTATTGAACTTACAGGCAACAAATGATCTAATCATTATGGTAGGAGACTATAACACAGTGATAAGTATCTCAATGGACCGTAAAGGTAATCACTCTACAAACTATCATCACCGTGCCTTTAAGGAAATAACAAATAATATGGACACATTAGACATAGTGGATATTTGGAGCCTAAAAAACCCCGACCTAGTGAGATATACATGGAAGAGACTTAATCAAGCTAGTCGTCTTGACTACATTCTTGTCTCTTTCTCTCTTGCATGAAAGGTTAAAAAAGTTTTATTAGGAAACAGAATGCAATCGGATCATCATCTAATTGACATTCACATAACTCGTATAGATTTTCCACGTGGATGGGGATTTTGGAAATTTAATCAAAGTTTACTGGATGACAACTTATTTTTAACTAAGATAAAATTATTTATAACTGAATTTTTTCCAGTATAATATAGGTTCAGTAAATCCCCTTATTGTTTGGTATACCTTTAAATGTACCTTCAGGGGTCATTCAATTCAATATTCATCAATAATAAAAAAGCAGTTTCTGGCTAATGAGACAAGACTAACAAGGGAAATCCATTAACTAATAGTACAGGTAGATAGAAATAAAAACAATACTACAGAGATACAAAATAAGTTAGAGGAAAAACAAAAATAACTCGGAAGAACTTATTCAAGAACGATCTAATCTAATCTATTACAAAAATAAAGCAAACCGGATGGAATATGGAGAAAAATGGATGGATGGAATATGCACAAAATTCTTCCTGAATCTTCAATACAGGAACGCTAACGAAAATAATTTGCAGAAACTCGTTACTGAAGACTGAGTCCTCTATGATTCTCCAAATTATATTTTAAAAGAGGAAGCTAATCATTTTAGGCAGATGTTCTCTTTTCCGTTTCATCCTTTCCCACTGAATTAAGATTATGGTAAGGAATTCTTTCCAAATAATATAAAAAATGGAAAATGAACAAATGTACAGAAAGATCAGTGTGAAGGCCAAATTACAGAGGAAGAACTTTCTGAGGCTATTAAATCCTTTCAGTCTGGAAAAACCCCAGGGCTTGATGGTAGAGGTAGAGGTATATCAAGTATTTTTTGATATATTAAAAGCTCCATTGTTAGATTGTTTTAACTACTATAGAAATGGTAGTCTGTCAGGTACTCAGCAGGAAGGTCTGATTTCTCTATTATTAAAACAAGACCCAGATGGCAAATATGAAGACCCAGTCTATCTAAAAAACTGGAGGCCCCTTACACTTCAATGTTGTGATGCAAAAATACTAGCAGATTGCATAGCACTCAGAATTTAAAGGGTTTTTACCAGGTATTGTTCATCCTGATCAGACAGGTTTTTTACATGGACGATATATTGGAGATAATATTCGACAACTACTAGAAATAATAAAACATCATGAAACATATAAGAAGCCAGTAATGGTGTAACGGCTTTCATCCGAAGAGGAGGAGCAGGGATTGAACCAAAATGCAGCGTTGTGTGATGACATGATATTTATTTACAAAACGGAAAAACACGACAACACTTTAACAAACTACAAAACAATAAAACGATGTAGACAGACCTGGACGACGAACTTACATAAAACACGAAGAACGCAATAACAGGAAAACTGACTACATAAAACGAACAAACAAACAAACAAACAAACAAACAAAACCGAAAACAGTCCCGTGTGGCGTAACATACTGACACAGGAGACACCCACCCACAACAAACAGTGTGAAAACACCTACCTTAATATGACTCTCAATCAGAGGAAATGAAAACCACCTGCCTCTAATTGAGTGCCATATTAGGTCACCCTTAAACAAACATAGAAACAGAAAACATAGACTGCCCACCCAAACTCACGTCCTGACCAACTAACACATACAAAAACTAACAGAAACAGGTCAGGAACGTGACAAATGGTATTTATAGCGGATTTTGAAAAGGCATTTGATAAAGTAAGACTGGATTTTATTTATAAATGCCTGGATTTTTTCAATTTCGGTAATTCTCTTATAAAATGGGTAAAATATTGTATAGCAATCCCAGGTGTAAAATAGTAAATAACGGCTACTTCTCAGAGAGTTTTGAATTGTCAAGAGGAGTTAAACAAGGGTGTCCACTGTGACCATATCTATTCGTTATGGCCATCGAAATACTAGCTATTAAAATCAGATCCAATAACAACATTAGAGGATTAGAAATCAAAGGCTTAAACCAAAGGTGTCCACGATGACTTAAGTGTTATATTAAGTCCGCAAGCTATCTCCCTGCAATGTCTCATTGAAGATCTAGATAACTTTTCTGTACTCTCCGGACTAAAACCTAATTATGATAAGTGTACAATATTACATATTGGATCCTTAAAAAATACAACTTTTACATTACCCTGCAGTTTACCTATAAAATGGGCTGGTGGTGAAGTAGACATACTTGGTATTCATATCACAAAATATATAAATAAGCTCTCCATAATGAATTTCAATAGAAATCTTGTAAAAATAGACAAGATCCGGCAACCATGGAGAGGTAAATACCTGTATTTTTATGGAAAAATTGCCCTGATTAACCCCTTAGTCATATCTCAGTTTACTCACTTACATATGGCGCTGCGTACTCCTGATGTTTGGGTTTTCAAATCATATGAGCAAAAAATATTTTGCTTTATCTGGGACGCTAAATCAGACAAAATAAAACGTGCATATCTATATAATGAATATGAATTGGGTGGGTTGAGATTATTAAATATAAAAGCACTAAACCTCTCTCTAAAAGCTTCACTCATTCAAAAATTTTAACCCTAAATGGTTCTCAAGTAGATTACTAAGAAAAGCTCATCCATTGTTTAAAAATGACCTTTTTTGTCTTTGTGCAGATTGCCTTGTCTCCTTTTCGATTAATTGAAAATGATACTTTTTTCAAAGTATCTCTCCTTTTCAAACAAGCATTGCAGAGCTGGCTACAATTTCAATTTCATCCCCCTGAAAAGATAGAACAAATATTACAACAAATATTATGGCTGAACTCAAATGTGCTGGTTGATAAAATACCTGTATTTATGGGAAAGAAAAGGGCATTTTGTTCTTAAATTATATTGTAAATTAGAATGGTAGAGTTATGTCCTTCATGGAGTTATCAGAATTGTACGGAAAGGTCTGCTCAATCCAAGAGTACAACCAATTGATTACAGCATTACCCCAAATGTCACGTTCCTGACCTGTTTTCTCTTGTTTTTGTATGTGTTTAGTTGGTCAGGGCGTGAGTTGGGGTGGGCATTCTATGTTTTGTGTTTCTATGTTTAGGTCAGTGGTAATTAGCCTTATATGGTTCTCAATCAGGGACAGGTGTTTGACGTTTCCTCTGATTGAGAACCATATAAAGGTAGGCTGTTCACACTGTTTGTTTGTGGGTGGTTGTCTTCCGTGTTTGTGTCTGTGCACCACACGGGACTGTTTTGTTTTAGGTAGTCTGTTCCTGTTTCATGCGTTCTTCGTGTTTATGTAAGTTCTTGTTCAGGTCAGTCTACGTCGTTTGTTATTTTGTAGTTTGTTTAAGTGTTTTCGTCTTTACTTTAATAAACTTCATTATGTCCACATTCCACGCTGCGCTTTGGTCCAATCCCTACTCCTCCTTTTCGGACAAAGAGGAGGAGAACGACCGTTACACCAAAAATGGAGGAGGCAGGTGGCAGCGGGAGGAGGTAGGGAACTGGTCTGTCTGCCTAACATAAAGGATCAAAACTGGCGGAGGAATAATTAAAGCATAAATATGAAAGTATTCCAGTTTCATTTGAGCACCAGGCTGTTGACAACTGTGCCATACAGATTGGAAAATAGTTGAAGAGATTTTTGATGTACCGATTCCATGGTACAGTGTGAATGAGTTGATATATAAAACAACGCAAGATTCAAGACTTTGTGCTTTTCAGCTAAACTTATTATATAGAATTCTTGCCACCAACAAAATGTTGAATATTTTGTGCGTGAAATCATTGAAGCTCTGCAGATTCTGTTGTGAGGATACAGAATCAATAGACTATTTATTTTGGTATTGCCCTCAGGTAGCCTGTTTCTGGTCTCAGGTTCAGGTTCAGGAATGTCTGAAAATGCATAGTATTGATCTAAAATCTACCCTAGAAATAGTACTGTTAGGAGATCTGGAGAGACCGGGTCAGTCAATTACTAATATACTAATACTCTTAGTAAAAGTATTTATCTTCAACTCGCTATCTGTGGATTCTATTTGATTAGATAGATTGAAATTGTACGTTAAACATCACAGCAGAGTTGAAAGATATGTGTTGCGTAGAAACCCGAAGTGGGTGTCCAGCAGAGATAGATGGAATGGGCTGAGGGAAGCCGGTATGTGGAATTGGAGACAAGTGGGAGTGGAGTTGCTGTGTGGGAGATAGAATGATGGTCAAAGATAAAAGTAATATATATATTTTTTTTAAAGTCTAAATAAAACATAATAAAAGTACAGTGTTTTTACAACTAATGCCGGTTTGCCTGAGTCTGATGCCGTTCAGGTGTTTGTACACATGCATATACACACACTCTCATTCAAATAAACACATACAAGAACACACACATACATGTAATTGTGCCAGACATGCACACAAACATATACAGTTGGTATTGCTGTTATGATTTTAGTTGTTCTTGATGTCCTTTGTTTTACATTTTTGCTGTTTGCTGTTTTCTTCTGTCTTTACCTTTTTCTCTTTAGTTCATTCTCGTGGTTGTTGGTGCATTGGGGGGTTCTTGGAGGTGGGGAATGGAATTAATTGTATTTTTTTTTTTTTTTATCTTCCTCGGGGGGACTGGGAGGGGTCTCGAATGGTTGAGGGACAGCTATTGGGGAACTGTGGGGGATCTTGGAGGGTTCGGGTTCACGTTTTTTGGCCTGGTGGTATATCGCTCAACATGCTCTTGAGGAGGGCATTGATCCTGGATGCTTCTGTGTGTCGCGCTGAATGGGAATCTGTTGGATGACTGGTATGATGTAGTTGTTGAGCGGCTTCACTGAAAGTATATTGTATGTTTCGAATATTCAATAAAAATAAAAAAATAAAAAAAAAAGTTATGTTTTTTCATTTTTTATACATTTGCAAAAAATTCTAAAAACCTGTTTTAACTCTTTCATTTGGGGTATTGTGTAGATTGATAGGGAAAATTTTGAATGTAATACATTTTAGAATAAGGCTTTAATGTAACAAAATGTGGAAAAAGTCAAGGGGTCTGAATACTTTCCGAATGCACTGTATCCACATCTAAACCTTTGTAATACTTTGAATCTTAATATCCACTCTGGTTTATGTTTGCTGGATCAAAAATAATAATCTCACAGGGATAAACAAAATGAAGTTGGCGTCCTGAATTTTAAAACTAGGCAAAGAAGTTAATGGGTAAAAGTTTCATAATTTCATTTGAACATCTGCTGTAGAAATGAGACTTACCATTAGCTGTTTGAGAGGATATTTGTCTGTCAGAAACATTATACAGCTTTGTTGAGTTATCCTTACAGTTTAGAGGGACAAAATGTGTAATGCCTCGTTGTGGATCCTCGGAATCCTGACAGTATAGCAAATAGTGAACTGGACCCTTAGCCACAATACATAAACTCACAAATTCTATTACTTGGGCCAAGAAATATGCAGAGTGAAGATTATTCATCTAAGTGCAAAACTATTTAATCCTCTGAAAATGGAATGGATGCCTACGAGGGATCAGATTTGTTGATGAGCAAGCTGTTTATATTAGTTATGAGGAGGTAATTCAACATATTTCTTCTGATGGACAGATCAAACTCTTTAAACTAAGATAAGAGGTTTTATGTAAAATAGTCTTCTTAATACAACATTAAGAGTGATTGTCTTGGTCAAATAATGCATAAAGTATAAGAAGAAAGTTGAGTAAATCTATGAGATGAGGCAGCTGAAGCTCATAAGCCATGTTACTAACGGCAGATTAGGGTCAATTGAAGATGTAACACCAACATCATTTCCTATGGCAACAGCTCTGCACATAGCAGCTCAGAGCAGTGGCAAATGAAAGTGATCATCGCAAGATCATTATACATGTCAATAACCCATTTCCAGTCCACCTTCTCATTCCATCAGTCTGTTAATTTCGGAGGTAAACTGCACTGCAAGTAGAGGACTAAAAACTCTGGATCCCGGTTCATCACAAGAGCAATTCAGACCTTACTATCTGTCTATCACTGCCTTTATAGTCAGCAGCTGATGCCAAATCAGCAATTGATCTCTTAATAGTGGTTACATTACTGCGACCTCCATTTAGGGGTACTTTAGAAAGTCCTTTTATGGTAGTCATAGTGAATTTAATTAATAAACGAACATAAACTTTATAGAAACATTGCAATATATGTGCATTATATTTTTCAATAGATGCAGTTGCTTGTAAATTTACTTAACGTGACAGCAGTCGTACAAATGTAATGTTGTTCTGCCACCTGTTGGCCACTCCAGGGAATGCATCTAAAGCAGTGTTTCACTGCTGGTGAGATGATGGGTTCTGAGGACTAGAGTTTTTATACTCTTATAGTTACTACAGTTAACTCCCAAAATCAAGGAAACACTTGAGTAAATGAGGAATACAAAGTATATTGAAAGCAGGTCCTTCCATACAGGTGGGGTTCATTAGCTAATTTAGCAATTAACATCCGGTTTGGAGCGAGCGGTCGCATTTGCATTCGCTCTGCAGGTAGTATAACTTTTCATTTCATTTTCATTACATTTCATTACATTTCATTATAGTACAACGGTTTAATTTGTCTAACCTTAGCAATTTCTTCTTAGCTAGCTACTTAGCCGTCTGTGTATAAAAGATAATTGCGTAATTATCGTATTCCGTCGTCTATCGTAGTCCACACTTATCTGCCCAGCAGCTAGCAAACGTCCACCGAATAGTAGTATAAACTTTTCATTACATTTCATTATAGTACAACGGTCTGATTTTCATTTTCACTACAGTACAACGGTTTGATTTGTTTGATCTTAGCTAGCTACATAGCCGTCTTTGCATCAAACATAATTGTGTAGTTATTGAGGTTCGCCAGCCAGCTATTTTCGCCCTAACGTAACGCAACGTAGCAAACACTGCTAGCTAGCCAGCTTGCCACCGAATAGCAGCATTGTAGAAACGAGTGCATTACAACGGAACGACTTGATCAGTGTAGTGTTGGCTGACTACACAGTTGTCTTTGCTATCTTTGATTTGTATTTGTTCGATCTTAGCTAGCTACTTAGCTGGCTCCATAGCCGTCTTTGTATCGGTGATACTTGTGTAGTTATCAAGGTTCGCTGAGGTTCGCTAGCCAGGTATTCTCGCCCTAACGTAACGTAACGTAGTCAACCCTGCTAACTAGCCAGCTAGCCACCGATTAGCAGCACGGTAGAAACGATTACATTACAACGGAACGACTTGACTTGTGTAGTGTTAGCTAGCTACATAGTTTTCTTTGCTATCTTTTTATCTAAGATAATTGTGTAGCTTTGAGTAATTATCGGTTAGCTAGCCAGCTATTTTTCGCCTGCCGCGCTGCCGTCCTCCTACCTAGCCAACACTGCTAGCTAGCCAACTTCTACCGAATAGCAGCACTGTAGAAACTTACACTACAACGGGACGACTTGATTAGCGTAGTGTTAGCTAGTTGTCTTTGCTGTCCTTGTATCCATGATAATTGTGTAGTTTAGAGAAATTTAGTGAAATTGTCGAGGTTACCTAGCCAGCTTCACTTTCAACAACGTAGCCACTGCTAGCCAGGCTACTTCACCAGCCAGCAGTACTATATCATTTTAGTCAATAAGATCTTGTATTTTATTTTTATCTTTTTGCAACGTAAGCTTAACTTTCTGAACATTCGAGACGTGTAGCCCACTTGTCATTCTAATCTCCATTGCATTAGCGTAGCCTCTTCTGTAGCCTGTCAACCATGTGTCTGTCTATCCCTGTTCTCTCCTCTCTGCACAGACCATACAAACGCTTCACACCGCGTGGCCGCGCCCACCCTAACCTGGTGGTCCCAGCCCGCACGACCCACGTGGAGTTCCAGGTCTCCGGTGGCCTCTGGAACTGCCGATCTGCGGCCAACAAGGCAGAGCTCATCTCAGCCTATGCGTCCCTCCAGTCCCTCGACTTCCTGGCACTGACGGAAACATGGCTCACCACAGATAACACTGCTACTCCTACTGCTCTCTCTTCGTCTGCCCATGTGTTCTCGCACACCCCGAGACCTTCTGGTCAGCGGGGTGGTGGCACCGGGATCCTCATCTCTCCCAAGTGGTCATTCTCTCTTTCTCCCCTTACCCATCTGTCTATCGCCTCCTTTGAATTCCATGCTGTCACAGTTACCAGCCCTTTCAAGCTTAACATCCTTATCATTTATCGCCCTCCAGGTTCCCTTGGAGAGTTCATCAATGAGCTTGATGCCTTGATAAGCTCCTTTCCTGAGGACGGCTCACCTCTCACAGTTCTGGGTGACTTTAACCTCCCCATGTCTACCTTTGACTCATTCCTCTCTGCCTCCTTCTTCCCACTCCTCTCCTCTTTTGACCTCACCCTCTCACCTTCCCCCCCTACTCACAAGGCTGGCAATACGCTTGACCTCATCTTTACTAGATGCTGTTCTTCCACTAACCTCATTGCAACTCCCCTCCAAGTCTCCGACCACTACCTTGTATCCTTTTCCCTCTCGCTCTCATCCAACACTTCCCACACTGCCCCTACTCGGATGGTATCGCGCCGTCCCAACCTCCGCTCTCTCTCCCCCGCTACTCTCTCCTCTTCCATCCTATCATCTCTTCCCTCTGCCCAAACCTTCTCCAACCTATCTCCTGATTCTGCCTCCTCAACCCTCCTCTCCTCCCTTTCTGCATCCTTTGACTCTCTATGTCCCCTATCCTCCAGGCCGGCTCGGTCCTCCCCTCCCGCTCCGTGGCTCGACGACTCATTGCGAGCTCACAGAACAGGGCTCCGGGCAGCCGAGCGGAAATGGAGGAAAACTCGCCTCCCTGCGGACCTGGCATCCTTTCACTCCCTCCTCTCTACATTTTCCTCTTCTGTCTCTGCGGCTAAAGCCACTTTCTACCACTCTAAATTCCAAGCATCTGCCTCTAACCCTAGGAAGCTCTTTGCCACCTTCTCCTCCCTCCTGAATCCTCCTCCCCCTCCCCCCCCCTCCTCCCTCTCTGCAGACGACTTCGTCAACCATTTTGAAAAGAAGGTCGACGACATCCGATCCTCGTTTGCTAAGTCAAACGACACCGCTGGTTCTGCTCACACTGCCCAACCCTGTGCTTTGACCTCTTTCTCCCCTCTCTCTCCAGATGAAATCTCGCGTCTTGTGACGGCCGGCCGCCCAACAACCTGCCCGCTTGACCCTATCCCCTCCTCTCTCCTCCAGACCATTTCCGGAGACCTTCTACCTTACCTCACCTCGCTCATCAACTCATCCTTGACCGCTGGCTACGTCCCTTCCGTCTTCAAGAGAGCGAGAGTTGCACCCCTTCTGAAAAAACCTACACTCGATCCCTCCGATGTCAACAACTACAGACCAGTATCCCTTCTTTCTTTTCTCTCCAAAACTCTTGAACGTGCCGTCCTTGGCCAGCTCTCCTGCTATCTCTCTCAGAATGACCTTCTTGATCCAAATCAGTCAGGTTTCAAGACTAGTCACTCAACTGAGACTGCTCTTCTCTGTATCACGGAGGCGCTCCGCACTGCTAAAGCTAACTCTCTCTCCTCTGCTCTCATCCTTCTAGACCTATCGGCTGCCTTCGATACTGTGAACCATCAGATCCTCCTCTCCACCCTCTCCGAGTTGGGCATCTCCGGCGCGGCCCACGCTTGGATTGCGTCCTACCTGACAGGTCGCTCCTACCAGGTGGCGTGGCGAGAATCTGTCTCCTCACCACGCGCTCTCACCACTGGTGTCCCCCAGGGCTCTGTTCTAGGCCCTCTCCTATTCTCGCTATACACCAAGTCACTTGGCTCTGTCATAACCTCACATGGTCTCTCCTATCATTGCTATGCAGACGACACACAATTAATCTTCTCCTTTCCCCCTTCTGATGACCAGGTGGCGAATCGCATCTCTGCATGTCTGGCAGACATATCAGTGTGGATGACGGATCACCACCTCAAGCTGAACCTCGGCAAGACGGAGCTGCTCTTCCTCCCGGGGAAGGACTGTCCGTTCCATGATCTCGCCATCACGGTTGACAACTCCATTGTGTCCTCCTCCCAGAGCGCTAAGAACCTTGGCGTGATCCTGGACAACACCCTGTCGTTCTCCACCAACATCAAGGCGGTGGCCCGTTCCTGTAGGTTCATGCTCTACAACATCCGCAGAGTACGACCCTGCCTCACACAGGAAGCGGCGCAGGTCCTAATCCAGGCACTTGTCATCTCCCGTCTGGATTACTGCAACTCGCTGTTGGCTGGGCTCCCTGCCTGTGCCATTAAACCCCTACAACTCATCCAGAACGCCGCAGCCCGGCTGGTGTTCAACCTTCCCAAGTTCTCTCACGTCACCCCGCTCCTCCGCTCTCTCCACTGGCTTCCAGTTGAAGCTCGCATCCGCTACAAGACCATGGTGCTTGCCTACGGAGCTGTGAGGGGAACGGCACCTCAGTACCTTCAGGCTCTGATCAGGCCCTACACCCAAACAAGGGCACTGCGTTCATCCACCTCTGGCCTGCTCGCCTCCCTACCACTGAGGAAGTACAGTTCCCGCTCAGCCCAGTCAAAACTGTTCGCTGCTCTGGCACCCCAATGGTGGAACAAACTCCCTCACGACGCCAGGACAGCGGAGTCAATCACCACCTTCCGGAGACACCTGAAACCCCACCTCTTCAAGGAATACCTAGGATAAAGCAATCCTTCTGCCCCCCCCCCCCCCCCCCCCCCCCCCCTTAAAAGATCTAGATGCACTATTGTAAAGTGGCTGTTCCACTGGATGTCATAAGGTGAATGCACCAATTTGTAAGTCGCTCTGGATAAGAGCGTCTGCTAAATGACTTAAATGTAATGTAAATGTTAAATGTAAACATCCCATCATGCTTTTGGGCTCCCGAGTAGCGCAGCGGTCTAAGGCACTGCATCTCAGTGCAGTCCCATAGGGCTGCACACAATTGTCTCAGCATTGTCCAGGTTTGGCCGGTGTAGGCCGTCATTGTAAATAAGAATTCGTCATTAACTGACTTGCCTAGTTAAATATAGGTTAAATACACACTGCTCAAGAAAATAAAGGGAACACTAAAATAACACATCTTAGATCTGACTGAATGAAACATTCTTATTAAATACTTTTTTCTTTACATAGTTGAATGTGCTGACTACAAAATCACACAAAAATTATCAATGTAAATAAAATTTATCAACCCATGGAGATCTGGATTTGGAGTCACACTCAAAATTAAAGTGGAACACCACACTACAGGCTGATCCAACTGATGTAATGTCCTTAAAACAAGTCAAAATGAGGCTCAGTAGTGTGTGTGGCCTCCACGTGCCTGTATGACCTCCCTACAATGCCTGGGCATGCTCCTGATGAGGTGGCGGATGGTCTCCTGAGGGATCTCCTCCCAGACCTGGACTAAAGCATCCGCCAACTCCTGGACAGTCTGTGGTGCAACGTGGTGTTGGTGGATGGAGCGAGACATGTTGTCCCAGATGTGCTCAATTGGATTCAGGTCTGGGGAACGGGCGGGCCAGTCCATAGCATCAATGCCTTCCTCTTGCAGGAACTGCTGACACACTCCAGCCACATGAGGTCTAGCATTGTCTTGCATTAGAAAGAACCTAGGGCCAACCGCACCAGCATATGGTCTCACAAGGGGTCTGAGGATCTCATCTCGGTACCTAATGGCGAGCACATGGAGGGCTGTGCGGCCCCCCAAAGAAATGCCACCACACACCATGACTGACCCACTGCCAAACCGGTCATGCTGGAGGATGTTGCAGGCAGCAGAACGTTCTCCACGGCGTCTCCAGACTCTGTCACGTCTGTCACATGTGCGTGTGAACTTGCTTTCATCTGTGACGAGCACAGGGCGCCAGTGGCGAATTTGCCAATCTTGGTGTTCTCTGGCAAATGCCAAACGTCCTGCACGGTATTGGGCTGTAAGCACAACCCCCACCTGTGGACGTCGGGCCCTCATACCACCCTCATGGAGTCTGTTTCTGACCGTTTGAGCAGACACATGCATATTTGTGGCCTGCTGGAGGTCATTTTGCAGGGCTCTGGCAGTGCTCCTCCTTGCACAAAGGCGGAGGTAGCGGTCCTGCTGCTGAGTTGTTGCCCTCCTACGGCCTCCTCCACGTCTCCTGATGTACTGGCCTGTCTCCTGGTAGCGCCTCCATGCTCTGGACACTACGCTGACAGACACAGCAAACCTTCTTGCCACAGCTCGCATTGATGTGCCATCCTGGATGAGCTGCACTACCTGAGCCACTTGTGTGGGTTGTAGACTCCGTCTCATGCTACCACTAGAGTGCCAGCATTCAAAAGTGACCAAAACATCAGCCAGGAAGCATAGGAACTGAGAAGTGGTCTGTGGTCACCACCTGCAGAACCACTCCTTTATTGGGGGTGTCTTGCTAATTGCCTATAATTTCCACCTTTTTGTCTATTCCATTTGCACAACAGCATGTGAAATTTATTGTCAATCAGTGTTGCTTCCTAAGTGGACAGTTTGATTTCACAGAAGTGTGATTGACTTGGAGTTACATTGTGTTGTTTAAGTGTTCCCTTTATTTATTTGAGCAGTGTATTTTTTTAATGTAGGGTCATTTATAAAAATGCCCAGTTGACCATTATTTTGTCTACCATGGCCAGACGAAATCTCAGTGACTTTGATAGAGGGGTCTCAAAGGAGCATAGGGGGTTTAATGGGTGTGTGTGTGTGGGAGTTTGTGTGCTTGTGTGTTTCTCAGTCACCAGATCTCATCCCAATTGAACACTGGGATGAGATCTGGTGACAGCGTTTTCCACCACCATCAACAAAACACCAAAATATGGAACTTCTCATAAAATAATGGTGTCGCATCCCTCTAATATAGTTCCAGACACTTGTAGAATCTATGCCAAGGTGCATTGGAGCTGTTCTGGCTGTTCGTGGTGCCCAACGCCCTATTAAGACACTTTATGTTGGTGTTTCCTTTGTTTTAGCAGTTGCCTGTATATGTATGTCTGTCTATGGTCAATATGCTCCAGAGGGAGCAGAAGAATAAAGTCGAGCTAGACATTCAACCTCATGCATCAACCCTAACCCTAGGCCTAACCTCATGCATCAACCCTAACCCTAGGCCTAACCTCATACATCAACCCTAACCCTAGGCCTAACCTCATGCATACTTTGAGTTAGATAGGAATCTTACCTACTAGCTTGCTGTTCTTTGTTTGCTTGTTGTTTTCAACACTGTTGAGATTAACCACAAAAATAATATGGAGAAATGTGGTGCTGGCTTCTTCTATTATTGTTCTCCTCATACCTTGTCATGCTGTCCATCAGGGGGAATATACTGTAGCAGGAGAAAATGGACCATAGAAAGGAAAGGAGGGCTTGAATATGTGGCATTCACCACTAGATGGTCATCTTGAATATGTGACATTCACCACTAGATGGTCATCTTGAATATGTGGCATTCACCACAGGATGGTTATCTTGAATATTTGGCATTCACCACAGGATGGTTATCTTGAATATGTGGCATTCACCACAGGATGGTTATCTTGAATATGTGGCATTCACCACAGGATGGTTATCTTGAATATGTGGCATTCACCACAGGATGGTTATCTTGAATATGTGGCATTCACCACAGGATGGTCATCTTGAATATGTGTCATTCACCACTAGATGGTCATCTTGAATATGTGGCATTCACCACAGGATGGTCATCTTGAATATGTGTCATTCACCACAAGATGGTAATCTTGAGCTTTACATGAAATTCAAAAGGAAAGTAGAATTTATTACATAATACAGTAAACACAACATTTGAGAACCTGTCTTTGGAAACTGTTTATGCCTGTAAATGGTATTATTGTAATTACTATATTGCATTTACTCGTTGTTACACTGTAGGGTAAGGGTTGAGCCGGGATGTAGAAATGAAACTAATATACTAATGAATGAATGAACCTGATACTCCATGAAGCTAGGGTTATGGTTATGGTTGGGGTTGAACCGGGGTGTGGACATGAAGCTACGGTTAGGCCTAGGGTTAGGGTTGAGCTGGGGTGTGGACATGGAGCTACGGTTAGGCCTAGGGTTAGGGTTGAGCTGGGGTGTGGACATGAAGCTACGGTTAGGCCTAGGGTTAGGGTTGAGCTGGGGTGTGGACATGAAGCTACAGTTAGGCCTAGGGTTAGGGTTGAGCTGGGGTGTGGACATGAAGCTACAGTTAGGCCTAGGGTTAGGGTTGAGCTGGGGTGTGGACATGAAACTAGGGTTAGGGTTAGGGCTAGGGTTGATCTAGGGTGGACATGAAGCTAGGTTTAGGGTCAGGGCTAGGGTTGATCTAGGGTGTGGACATGAAGCTAGGTTTAGTGTCAGGGCTAGGGTTGATGTAGGGTGTGGACATGAAGCTAGGTTAAGGGTCAGCGCTAGGGTTTAGCTAGGGCGTGGACATGAAGCTAGGTTTAGGGTCAGGGCTAGGGTTTATCTAGGGTGGACATGAAGCTAGGTTTAGGGTTAGGGCTAGGGTTGATCTAGGGTGTAGACATGAAGCTATGTTTAGGGTCAATGCTAGGGTTGATCTAGGGTGTGGAGATGAATCTAGATTTAGGTTCAGGGCTAGGGTTGATTTAGGGTGTGGACATGAAGCTATTGGGGTTTGGGTTAGGGTTGATCTAGGGTACGGACATGAAGCTAGTAGGGTTAGGGTTGATCTAGGGTGTGGACATGAAGCTAGGTTTAGGGTCAGGGCTAGGGTTGATCTAGGGTGTGGACATGAAGCTAGGTTTAGGGTCAGGGCTAGGGTTGATCTAGGGTGGACATGAAGCTAGGTTTAGGGTTAGGGCTTGGGTTGATTTAGGGTGTGGACATGAAGCTAGTAGGGTTAGGGTTGATCTAGGGTGTGGACTTGAAGATAGGTTTAGGGTCAGGGCTAGGGTTGATCTAGGGTGGACATGAAGCTAGGTTTAGGGTTAGGGCTAGGGTTGATCTAGGGTGGACATGAAGCTAGGTTTAGGGTCAGGGCTAAGGTTCATCTAGGGTGGACATGAAGCTAGGTTTAGGGTTAGGGCTAGGGTTGATCTAGGGTGGACATGAAGCTAGGTTTAGGGTTAGGGCTTGGGTTGATTTAGGGTGTGGACATGAAGCTAGTAGGGTTAGGGTTGATCTGGGGTGTGGACATGAAGCTAGGTTTAGTGTCAGGGCTAGGGTTGATCTAGGGTGTGGACATTAAGCTAGGTTAAGGGTCAGCGCTAGGGTTTAGCTAGGGTGTGGACATGAAGCTAGGTTTCGGGTCAGGGCTAGGTTTGATCGAGGGTGGACATGAAGCTAGGTTTAGGGTTAGGGCTAGGGTTGATCTAGGGTGTAGACATGAAGCTAGTAGGGTTAGGGTTGAGCTAGGGTGTGGACATGAAGCTAGATTTAAGGTCAGGGCTAGGGTTGATCTAGGGTGTGGACATGAAGCTAGGTTTAGGGTCAGGGCTAGGGTTGATCTAGGGTGTAGACATGAAGCTATGTTTAGGGTCAAGGCTAGGGTTGATCTAGGGTGTGGAGATGAATCTAGATTTAGGGTCAGGGCTAGGGTTGATCTCGGGTGGACATGATGCAAGGTTTAGGGTTAGGGCTAGGGTTGATCTAGGGTGTAGACATGAAGCTAGGTTTAGGGTTAGGGCTTGGGTTGATTTAGGGTGTGGACATGAAGCTAGTAGGGTTAGGGTTGATCTGGGGTGTGGACATGAAGCTAGGTTTAGGGTCAGGGCTAGGGTTGATCTCGGGTGGACATGAAGCAAGGTTTAGGGTTAGGGCTTGGGTTGATCTAGGGTGTAGACATGAAGCTAGGTTTAGGGTCAGGGCTGGGGTTGATCTAGGGTGGACATGAAGCTAGGTTAAGGGTCAGGGCTAGGGTTGATCTAGGGTGTGGACATGAAGCTAGGTTTAGTGTCAGGGCTAGGGTTGATCTAGGGTGTGGACATTACGCTGGGTTAATGGTCAGGGCTAGGATTGAGCTAGGGTGTAGACATGAGGCTAGGTTTAGGGTCAGGGCTAGGGTTGATCTAAATAGATGCTAAGGTTAGGGCTAGGGTTAGGGTTAGGGCTAGGGTTAGGGTTAGGGCTAGGGTTAGGGTTAGGGCTAAGGTTAGGGTTAAGGTTAGGGTTAGGGTTAAGGTTAGGGTTAGGGCTAGGGTTAGGGTTAGGGCTAGGGTTAGGGTTAGGGCTAGGGTTAGGGTTAGGGTTAAGGTTAGGGTTAGGGTTAGGGTTAAGGTTAGGGTTAGGGCTAGGGTTGATCTAGGGTGTAGACATGATGCTATGTTTAGGGTCAAGGCTAGGGTTGATCTAGGGTGTGGAGATGAATCTAGATTTAGGGTCAGGGCTAGGGTTGATTTAGGGTGTGGACATGAAGCTATTGGGGTTTGGGTTAGGGTTGATCTAGGGTACGGACATGAAGCTAGTAGGGCTAGGGTTGATCTAGGGTGTGGACATGAAACTAGGTTTAGGGTCAGGGCTGGGTTGATCTAGGGTGTGGACATGATGCTAGGTTTAGGGTTAGGGCTTGGGTTGATCTGGGGTGTAGACATGAAGCTAGGTTTAGGGTCAGGGCTAGGGTTGATCTAGGGTGTGGACATGAAGCTAGGTTTAGGGTCAGGGCTAGGGTTGATCTAGGGTGGACATGAAGCTAGGTTTAGGGTTAGGGCTTGGGTTCATTTAGGGTGTGGACATGAAGCTAGTAGGGTTAGGGTTGATCTAGGGTGTGGACATGAAGATAGGTTTAGGGTCAGGGCTAGGGTTGATCTAGGGTGGACATGAAGCTAGGTTTAGGGTTAGGGATAGGGTTGATCTAGGGTGGACATGAAGCTAGGTTTAGGGTCAGGGCTGGGGTTGATCTAGGGTGGACATGAAGCTAGGTTTAGGGTTAGGGCTAGGGTTGATCTAGGGTGGACATGAAGCTAGGTTTAGGGTCAGGGCTAGGGTTGATCTAGGGTGTGGAGATGAATCTAGGTTTCGGGTCAGGGCTAGGGTTGATCTAGGGTGGACATGAAGCTAGGTTTAGGGTTAGGGCTAGGGTTGATCTAGGGTGTAGACATGAAGCTAGTAGGGTTAGGGTTGAGCTAGGGTGTGGACATGAAGCTAGATTTAAGGTCAGGGCTAGGGTTGATCTAGGGTGTGGACATGAAGCTAGGTTTAGGGTCAGGGCTAGGGTTGATCTAGGGTGTAGACATGAAGCTATGCTTAGGGTCAAGGCTAGGGTTGATCTAGGGTGTGGAGATGAATCTAGATTTAGGGTCAGGGCTAGGGTTGATCTCGGGTGGACATGAAGCTATTGGGGTTTGGGTTAGGGTTGATCTAGGGTACGGACATGAAGCTAGTAGGGTTAGGGTTGATCTAGGGTTTGGACACGAAGCTAGGTTTAGGGTCAGGGCTAGGGTTGATCTAGGGTGTGGACATGAAGCTAGGTTTAGGGTCAGGGCTAGGGTTGATCTAGGGTGGACATGAAGCTAGGTTTAGGGTTAGGGCTTGGGTTGATTTAGGGTGTGGACATGAAGCTAGTAGGGTTAGGGTTGATCTAGGGTGTGGACATGAAGATAGGTTTAGGTTCAGGGCTAGGGTTGATCTAGGGTGGACATGAAGCTAGGTTTAGGGTTAGGGCTAGGGTTGATCTAGGGTGGACATGAAGTTAGGTTTAGGGTCAGGGCTAGGGTTGATCTAGGGTGGACATGAAGCTAGGTTTAGGGTTAGGGCTAGGGTTGATCTAGGGTGGACATGAAGCTAGGTTTAGGGTCAGGGCTAGGGTTGATCTAGGGTGTGGACATGAAGCTAGGTTTAGTGTCAGGGTTAGGGTTGATCTAGGGTGTGGACATTAAGCTAGGTTAAGGGTCAGCGCTAGGGTTTAGCTAGGGTGTGGACATGAAGCTAGGTTTATGGTCAGGGCTAGGTTTGATCTAGGGTGTGGAGATGAATCTAGGTTTAGGGTCAGGGCTAGGGTTGATCTAGGGTGGACATGAAGCTAGGTTTAGGGTTAGGGCTAGGGTTGATCTAGGGTGTAGACATGAAGCTAGTAGGGTTAGGGTTGAGCTAGGGTGTGGACATGAAGCTAGATTTAAGGTCAGGGCTAGGGTTGATCTAGGGTGTGGACATGAAGCTAGGTTTAGGGTCAGGGCTAGGGTTGATTTAGGGTGTAGACATGAAGCTATGTTTAGAGTCAAGGCTAGGGTTGATCTAGGGTGTGGAGATGAATCTAGATTTAGGGTCAGGGCTAGGGTTGATCTCGGGTGGACATGAAGCAAGGTTTAGGGTTAGGGCTTGGGTTGATCTAGGGTGTAGACATGAAGCTAGGTTTAGGGTTAGGGCTTGGGTTGATTTAGGGTGTGGACATGAAGCTAGTAGGGTTAGGGTTGATCTGGGGTGTGGACATGAAGCTAGGTTTAGGGTCAGGGCTAGGGTTGATCTCGGGTGGACATGAAGCAAGGTTTAGGGTTAGGGCTTGGGTTGATCTAGGGTGTAGACATGAAGCTAGGTTTAGGGTCAGGCCCGGGTGTTGATCTAGGGTGGACATGAAGCTAGGTTAAGGGTCAGGGCTAGGGTTGATCTAGGGTGTGGACATGAAGCTAGGTTTAGTGTCAGGGCTAGGGTTGATCTAGGGTGTGGACATTACGCTATGTTAATGGTCAGGGCTAGGATTGAGCTAGGGTGTAGACATGAGGCTAGGTTTAGGGTCAGGGCTAGGGTTGATCTAAATAGATGCTAAGGTTAGGGCTAGGGTTAGGGTTAGGGCTAGGGCTAGGGCTAGGGCTAGGGCTAGGGTTAGGGTTAGGGCTAGGATTAGGGTTAAGGTTAGGGTTAGGGCTAGGGTTGGGGTTAGGTTTAGGGCTAAGGTTAGGGTTAGGGATAGGGCTAGGGTTAGGGTTAGGGTTAGGGTTCTTCATGTCATAGTATTCAGTAGAGGAAGTGAGATGGAGATCAGGTGGATAACTGTTTGGGTTAGGGTTAAGGTTAGGGTTAGGGCTAGGGTTCTTCATGCCATTGTATACAATAGGGGGTTAGGGTTAGGGTTCTTCGTGTCATAGTATTCAATAGAGGGTTAGGGTTAGGGTTGGGGTTCTTCATGTCATTGTATTCAATAGAGGGTCAGGGTTAGGGTTCTTCATGTCATAGTATTCAATAGAGGGTTAGGGTTAGGGTTTGGGTTCTTCATGTCATAGTATTCAATAGAGGGTTAGGGTTAAGGTTAGGGTTAGGGCTAGGGTTCTTCATGCCATTGTATACAATAGGGGGTTAGGGTTAGGGTTCTTCGTGTCATAGTATTCAATAGAGGGTTAGGGTTGGGGTTCTTCATGTCATTGTATTCAATAGAGGGTTAGGGTTGGGGTTCTTCATGTCATAGTATTCAATAGAGGGTTAGGGTTGGGGTTCTTCATGTCATAGTATTCCATAGAGGGTTAGGGTTAGGGTTAGGGTTCTTCATGTCATAGTATTCAATAGAGGGTTAGGGTTAGGGTTAGGGTTCTTCATGTCATAGTATTCAATAGAGGGTTAGGGTTGGGGTTCTTCATGTCATAGTATTCAATAGAGGTAGTGAGATGGAGATCAGGTGGATAACTGTTTTAATTTCCTGGGGTCATTTTATCAATACATTAAAACATGATCAAACAAGGCTATGTCACACCTGAAAAAAGATGCTTTCATACAGATTTTTATTAAAATCCTAATTTTCATGTTTTTCATTTACTGAATGTAATATCCTGCGTTTGTGGCCAGCAGTAACACACATAATTACATTGAACAAAAAAATATATTTAGCCTATCAGTACTTTCGATTAGAATCTTTGTGATAGAGATTACTATAGATTATAAAAGGGGAAGGAACATAATAAGAAGGAAGAGAAAAAAACAACATATTGAAACTATATACAAGTCAAACACGTGAGTAACCATAAGCAGTGTCAAGAGAAAGAGTGAAGGTATGCTTTAGTCTACTTATTGTAGCCATGAACTTCTCAGCCAGTGGCTTTTGATGTTGCGTTATTGCCATACTATGGACGGTGAATGGATAAAATTACTGTAATCTAGTCATGGGCTCATCTTTGAATTGAGAGTAGGGCTTCTGTCCCTGGTAACCTTCACTTCCAAAACACAGCTCTGCTGGATGCAAGATACTTCATAATTGTTGCCTGGCCTGGCCAACACTTTAATACTGAAAATATCTTGTACAGTTAGCATTGACAGCATGGTCTAGAAAGATTTATGATGTGTGGCAAGACACCAGCAGCCCTCCCCTTGAGCTGTGTATTTTCAGCAGGCCATCTGTGGACAGTTTTGGGTGCCAGTTCTCATCTGCCAGACTAAAATAACGTTATTCCCAGTTCACTTCAATAAAACCTTTTAAAAAATCACCCAAAACATGATCCACCAAGCCAGTTTAATTTTGACCTGATGTGTGCTGCTGACTCAAATGTCGTAATAGTAGTAGCTAATTAGAAGCATTCCCATTTGTCTGTCCCTCTTATCTCTCAGCTGCATTAGACTCAAATCACTCCACAGCTGGCACAAGACAGCAGTTCTGAGGGACGTTCAGAGCACAAAAGTGTCCAGTCACTGTTTATCATGGAAAGGAAAATAAGCGAAAAGAGATAGAGTTTCCTTGTTGCCTGGGAGAGATAAGTCAAGCCCAAAATGTGCTGCCTGTTATCTTCCCAGAGACTGTTCTGGATAATGCTGTTGCCGTGGAGAGGAACATGTTGCTGTGCAGCTAAGGTGTGAGGGCAGATAAGTATGCTTGTGAACAGGTTCAAAGACGCACTAGACTCTGAAGTGAAGCTGTGGCTCTTGAAAGAAGCTGGGTTTTATTAGAGATTGATGCTGATGGCAGGCTGCTGAATCTGTATGTCTTCATTTCTTTTTTTCTAAAGAAGATAGTGTTTTGGGAGTACAGATTGGCTTCAAAACCAAAGAGAATCCTTGAGTTGTAAAACAAATACTGGGGCCACAGTAAAGCACTATATGAATTTCACTTGTATTTAGATTTTTGTCATTAAGAGCCAGCAATATGAGGTGCCAAGGACTTTCCAAGACCTAAACTATTTGAATAAATCAAAATGGACATTTTTATTAAGTTCATATCACAACATAAAAGGGTTACATTTGATTAGAGTCTAGCTGGTAGAAAATAGTTGATTGACAACTAAAAGCATTGGGGTGCTAAAGGGGTCATATTCTAATAAAACATTTTGGTGGATTTAAGTCATATTATATCCTCAACAATAATGTAATTATATTAGTATAAATGACGGCTATCCAAATCATGAAAATGGATGTTAATTTTTACAATAACTTTAACATTGTCTTTGGTCTGCTCATCCCAGATTATCTGTGGAAAGAATATTATAAAACATTACAATAATGATGTTGAATGTGTAAAGAAACATAATGTAATTGCAGATGACACCTACGACATTCAAACGGCATCAGTGCAAGATCTGTCCTTACACTTGACCTTGAATGTGCTACTGTGTAACATTAATGTAATAATTAAACATACACACCAATAAAGTAATAATCTCTGTATGAACATCAAACCACATTAGAGCGTCTGTAATCTACACAATTGACTTTGAAGCTCCATTTTTGGGACAATTCACAATATAGCGTGTGGTGCAGCTTAATAAGAGTTGTGCAGTTTGGTCACTAATAAGACACAATATTTCACAATTCACCCTTTTTTCTCACATAGTCTATTCTGTAGGAGGATGTTTTCACAAGGGATATGTCCTTATGCTGTTGCCACAGAGATGAAGAGTTAGCTGCTACAATTTGTTAACGATGAAACTTAGTCAGGTTTTCCCAATGTTGCAGAAACTCTCATCTACACTAAAAAGGCCTTGGGCAAGTAATATGCCTCGGGTATTAATATAACATAGTGCCTGAAGAATTCATTTCACAGAATGAGCTATACTTCTGTAACAGCTAATAAAACAGACCAGAGAACATTTACCCTCTCACCCAACACTGCAAATATTCACTCAAGACAGCAGAATTTAGAGTTATACATGGCAATTAGATCATTTAGATGAACATTTTCTTCAGACTGTTGTTCTTTAACTAAAAAACAAATATCTTCACTGCAGGTAATCTTGAAATGCATTTAATGCACTGTAAAGAATATGACATTGGCAATCATGTAAATACATAGGGAAATGCATGAACACAGCTAACTAATTTCAGAGTAAGATACGTTGCCTCGTCTTGATATCAGGAACATGCTAGCGACAGAGGATGTCATTTGCAGGCAATTGTGACAGGTCCTGTAGGGATAGCATAGTGAAAATGGGTCATGGATGTATGAACGGTCAAATCTTAATGTACATAGTGGCTCTCTAATATTTTTTTGTCATGCCACTCCTTTACAGTTCCTTATCGATGTTGTTCTCTTCCATTTCCTCCCTCAGTTCAATATGGATATGCCCCATTCCATTTCCTCCCTCAGTTCAATGTGGATATGCCCCATTCAATTTCCTCCCTCAGTTCAATATGGATATGCCCCATTCCATTTCCTCCCTCAGTTCAATATGGATATGCCCCATTCCATTTCCTCCCTCAGTTCAATGTGGATATGCCCCATTCCATTTCCTCCCTCAGTTCAATGTGGATATGCCCCATTCAATTTCCTCCCTGTCATTTGTTTTAGAGGGAAATGAAAGGTCTTTGGATGTGACACTCATTTTCATGAAAACACAGTCAAGCAGCAGTGATAGGATTCTGTCTGAATCAGAAAACGTTACAATGTCTAGACTGGAAAGGTGTTTTAGACCAAATAAGCAAAACAAAGTGCACAACAATACAGACAAATGTATGATTCTCAAATTATATATCTGCCCTGTTCTGCATATTTATTCTGCTCAAAAGAAGGGAATTAATGAAATACAATAATTAGTTACCACAGTTCAAACACATCCTGCAGTTTTTTACAAAGTTGTATTCCAGGGGGGGTGGATGACTTACAGTATACCGTATGAATCAGTTTGCTTCAGGTGGTCTGAGCTTTCCTCCCTATTGAACAGAGAACACATGCT